>NC_092247.1:7619560-7797060 GCF_036320965.1 Panulirus ornatus | reverse complement strand
GACCTTTGACCTGACTCATAAAGGGTCAAGTCAAAAACTAGGCCATCGCACTCAATAATCGTACCGTCGTGCCTTAAGGGTCGTACCGTCTTGCTTAAGGGTGGTAAGGTCGTGCTTCAAGACCGAGCGATCATGCTCGAGGGTCGTACGTACCCTTGTACTCCAGGATCGAACCGTCGTGTTCAAGGATCGAACCGTCGCGCTTAAGATAGAGATAAAAGAAAATTACATTTGGTGTACAAATATAGACTCGCGTCTCGCTTCGTTGATAATGTGTACATGTCAGACCACTTCCCTGTTTTGTCTGCTTCCAGAATGGAGGACACCACGCCTGCCTCGAACCCCCACCAGTAATAATAAACCGAGAGGCTTGCCAGCGAAGGTAATATTCTATCCTTTTAGACGGTGTGCAAACCTACGAGCGGCGGCAGGTGTCTGGTGAACCACGTCCCAGTGAGTTATATAACGATCTAGCCAGCAACTTTACCCTGTGTTAAGACGATGGCTGCCTGGCTATATCTCTCAGAGACTTCCTCAGGTGTGACTGTGTCTCTCACACGTCGTCTGTTGAAGGAGACCTTTCCTGGGTATGGGAGTGTCTCAACTCGTCTACTGACGGAGGAGAGAGACGCCGTGGTGTTGGTGGTAAGGAACCTCCTGAACCAGATCTGTAAAATTTTCCATAAAACAAAACAAAATACAAAAAAAAAATTTCTGAGCAGACGACAAATGCCGTGGTGAATCTCACATATAAAGGTGACAGACCATCGCTAGTGACCACAACACAACCAGGCTACTTTTCGTGAAACGATTGAGTTCACTAACCACAACACAACCAGGCTACTTTTCGTAAAACGATTGAGAATAGGAAGTTATCAGCTCACGCAGTCAGTACCATGAAGCCTGCAAATCATATGTCTGCCTCATGCAAATATGAGTTTAGTATTGAAAAAAAATACGCAGGAAGAGCAGTGCACAACTTGATGACTTATGATACAAGACATTATATGACCAAAGGTATATTCCCGAATCTCTTCCCTGCATTTGATATCACTGATCATAATCTGGTGCTATATGAGTCCGAATATTTTGATATTGGCAAGACGCCACGAAGGAAGATTTATAGCTGTTCTAGAAATTGGAAACATTAATTCTCTCTCACAGTGATGTTAATCCAAATATCAAATGATATTGCCTGTGGTGTACTAATGGGAGGTGTGCTGAGGTCCTTTGTGTTCCTGTTGTATAAAAAAACGACTCCGCCAGTTTCTGTAAACAAACTAGCACCAGTCTGCCAAAGATATTACTATTTATGATCCACTTTTAGTCTTGAATATCTCATTACTTATGCCAGTACACAGTACCCAGGACGAAAGCAACTTGCATCCCTCACAAACTGGCTCACATCTTGCATTATATTTCTTTAGAAAATCCAATTTCCCTTTGCGGACCCCAGACCAGAGCATATCACCAGCACCAGTCCTGTAGTCTGACACACGGCTGAATCGCAAGTCGTGATTGTCCATCAGAAAGCGTCACAAACCTGGGTCATGCATCTTGAAGACTGATCAGATGCTTAGCGTCATGTTTTAGTAGGTGGTTAAACTCTCGAGCACGACGGTAAAGACCTTGAACACGACGGTACAACCCTTGAGCACGACGGTAAAGATCTTGAGCACGACGGTAAAGATCTTGAGCACGACGGCACAACCCTTGAGTACGACAGTACAACCCTTGAGCACGACAGTACAAGCCTTGAGCACGACAGTACAATCCTTGAGCACGACAGTACAAGCCTTGAGCACGACAGTACAACCCTTGAGCATGACGATGCAACCCTTGAGCACGACGGTACAACCCGCTGAGCACGACGATTTGTCCCCCTGATCATGGCGGTACAATCCTTGAGTACGACGAGACAACCTTTGCGCATAACGATACAACTCTTGAGCATTAACAGTACAATCCATGAGCATAGCGGTACAATCCTTGAGCACTTCGGTGTATCCCTTGAGCGCGACCATTAATGGTCGGGGTCATTAGGCCTGGTGTCTTAATCGGCTGCAGGACTAGCAGTGTGGCAGCCAAGGCCATCGGCGAAGAGTTCCCTTACCTCCTCCAGTGGCCGTGGGCACCACATCAATCTATCCCACATGCTTAGTCTCACACGCCGCCGTTAGATGTGATGGTGAGTGATGATGGCGCGATGGCGAGGAGTGAGAAATGATGGCGCGGTTGTGAAGAGTGTAAAGAGGGTGCCTTGTGTGCTGCCGTCATTGTAACAACAACAGCGTCTCAGACCACGGGAGGGCCGTCGCTAAACGCGTGGTGACCTTGGTGAGTCTCAGGCTTCAGCTGGTGTCAACCTGCCCCCAGCAGCGGCTTGTGTGGGGTAGGTGTATACTGTGGGTGGCTCGCGCCTCCTCCAGCCATCCACGGCTGCTGTTGTGGTTAATCCGATGGAGGCCTCACCATCTGCTCAAACGCAGCCCTGCGCACCTGGGTAAGGTTCTCAGTCGATCAGTATCTGCCATCTCTCTCTCTCTCTCTCTCTCTCTCTCTCTCTCTCTCTCTCTCTCTCTCTCTCTCTCTCTCTCTCTCTCTCTCTCTCTCTCTCTCACGAACATACACAGACGGTCGCGCAGTGCAAGACCCTCTCTTCCCGCGGCACACGAGACCAAGAAGCGATTACAACATTTGTTTTCATAACTCGGAAAGCATAACGACCACAGACAGCAGGTCAACACAGGCGTCAGTCTTCGTCTAACAAAGCAGTAGATACAAGGAGTACAAGACAAGGGGTCAACACAGGCGCCTGTTGTCGTTTAACAGTGCAATAGATACAAGGGGACGAGGGAGCTTCGGGTGTGAGGCACAGGTTGTTTTGTTTAGTCAGACCTCAGAATCGAGTTTCTCGATCGTGGCCACCATTAGTGAACACAGCCAGAGTTGTGGTGAATGGTCGTCAAACTGTTTGTCCTCTGGAGCACGACGGTACGACCCTGTAGCAGGACGGCACGACCCTGTAGCAGGACGGCACGACCCTGCAGCACAGTCACCCATGGGTATGATGGCCTGGCACTTAACCTGATTCTTAAACGGTCAGTCGCTATCATACCCAATAGTCGTACCGCCGTACTGAAGGGTAGCACCGTCGTGTTAGAGGTAGTTTGGTCGTGCTGAAGGGTCTTACTCGTGTGGTCAAGGGTCCCACCGCTGTGCTCAAGGGTAAGGACAAAGTAAAGTGACGGTGCTTATAACAGCAGCTGTCCACACCATCTTCCTTGACACACACTCATTCAACCCGCTCACCTCTCCTGATCGTACACTCATACCTCATGCGGGTTGCGGTTAAGCGAGGCATCAGCGAGAAGCCATTAAAGCGGCAGTGTTGTTAGAAGTAATGGCTCGGGGTAAAGACAGCTAGAGATGAAGCTCTTTAACACTTGGGTACGAGTGTGGCAGGTAGAGAGAGAGAGAGAGAGAGAGAGAGAGAGAGAGAGAGAGAGAGAGAGAGAGAGAGAGAGAGAGAGAGAGAGAGAGAGACGTAAAGGTCGATGGTGGAGACCAGAGGAGATAATAGTGTTTCGACTGACTCAGAATGAGACAGTGTGAACAAGGCTGGCCTGTGTATGTTGATTTAAGACTGTTGCCTCTCTGTCGTCAAGATGGATGATGCAATTAAGTTTACACTGCATAGTTTCAATCAGATGTTCCCTTGTTTGGTTGTGGGCACCATACAGTGCCACAGTTACCCTACAGTGCTGGGTTCGTGACCTGATTGGTAAACCTGAGTCACAGGATAACCTCCCTGGCGTGGAAGGGTCACATGTGAGGACAATGCTCGGGTGTCGCCTTGTGTAAGGTAAGGCCAGGAATATTATATATGGGGCCTTGACACTACGCATTTATTGTGCAGGGCTCAACGCCCCTGACCACCTGTTGTCCTGTCTCCTCAGTAGTTGTCTGCATAAAAAGGCTTTCGCTAGTAGTGACCCGCACCAGGTCTTAGTTCATCGCTGGCTGGCAACAGGTCAGTGGTCAGCTGTGACTTGCAGCGTTCAGTAAACAGCAAGTCACAAATTAGAAAAGACCCGCTGCTTTGTCACTGCTGTTAGTGTGCAGTGACAGACAGACTTTGGTCGTTTATGTCGCTGTTGTCGTATCCGGAGTCACTGTTTCTAAGCTGTGAGCATTACTCCTGCTCGGGGTGCGACTGGTCGTGTTGTTTGGCTGGCAGCTTGGCGACAACCTCGCCTGTCCAGCTGACTCATGGAGCATTCTGTATTTTGCTGTACAGACAGTAATACATAATGATTTCTTCCTACATTCAGTGAAAAAAATATACATCTTGAGTGCGACGACCTTTGAGTACGACGACCTTTGAGTGCGACGACCCTTGAGTGACGACGACCCTTGAGTACGACGATCCTTGAGTATGACAATTTAAGCCCTTGAGTTTGGCAACTCTAACACCTTGAGTACGACGCCTTAACCCTTCGAGTATGATGGCGTAACCTCAAAGTATAACTGCATTGTGGTTATCGCACTCAAGGGATTAAAGTCATCGTCATCAAGGAGTTACAATCATCGTCTTCAAGAGTTTGAAAGAGTGTGGTAGTACTGCGTCGTGGTAGAAGACACCAGGTGAAACTAGAAGGGGACCGACAACGTGTTGCCTGACGGAGGTGATCCCGTAGTGAGCAGGTCTCACGTGCATACATACACATTCGCTCGCCCAAGAGTCTTCGAAGCTTCTTGTTTAAAGCGGTACGCTACCATGGTAAAGGCGAGGTCCGAACACTTGAGGTGCTGCAGCTTATCTAGTGACAGCAATAGAACTTCGAACGACTGTGGCTTAGACCTACCTTGAACACGACGTCACGATCTTTGGGTGAAATGACCTAGCCCAGGAGGTCAGGTCAAAGGCTCAGAAAGGGCCTTATCTTTGTGTTCAAAGGTAGCCCCATCGTGTTCAAGGGATATAACCGTCGTGGTTAAGGATCTTCCCGTTCTGCCCAGGGTTCATACCACCGGGAGGGCTATGGGTCGTGCTTTCCTGCTTAAGAGTCGTCGTGCAGTCGTGCTTCAAAGCCAAAACAGAGATCGGATCTCACTTTTCCAGTGTTCATGTACGGGTAAAGAAGTTGATCAAAAACAGTGACACAGTTGATCAAGAGGTTGCCACTATGAGACCAAGAAAGCCCAGAACAGAGGCTAAAAAAGTTTAGGAGAAAAAAGTTGGTCACGGCATTGGATTACCTCCCTCCTTCTACCATGTCCACATGTAGAGTTCCTCCCTGTCAGCAGTCATGTACAGCTCTCATCACCAAGTCATTGCTTCTTAGATTCTTTCGGTGGGCGTCACCCGTCCTGTGGTAAAGGAGGAAAGGATGATGCAAGATAAAGCAAGTCACAGCTCTGCCTTGTGTGTGGAGGTGTCTCCTCCCTTATCATTCATACACATCTTAAGTTCACATTTTATTCAAATGTTTGTCTCGTTCTCGTACGAATACTTCTGAAAATATTTTAGGTTGATTTCTGGCAGGAGCGGCGCGTGTGGGGGGAACCGCCAGTGTCGGGGTGGGTGAGATGACCGTTGGACTGCATACTTCCGGATGTCGACTCACGGTTATTTTGAGCACCTCTCGTTATCCATGCGTCGGGCGGACTGTGGCATAGAATGAATTTACCTACACTGAACGCCAACAAACGTCGGCATCTTGATTGTATCATCAGCGTTATCCTAGCAAATCTAAAAAACATTCTGGTCGACTAGGCAACTCCAAGGGGAGCTAGGCCTACCTCGCTTAGCAACCTCTAGGCAACAGTGTGCTATGGCCTCGCTAAACTGACCCGAGCCTCAGCCTCACATAATCTCGGCTTATCTTGAGAAAACTTACTTGCTTTGAAGCTGAATGATCATCGTCACCCCATGGTCAGAAGTGACGTCTTTTGTCAAGTAAGCTGGTGTGAGATAACAGACGTTACAAAGACGGGTGCAGGTCAGGGTAGGGACTGACCGTAGCGGCAACAAAGAATCAACAGGAAGGCATCGGGGGAAGACGTCATACGTATTAACCTCTCGCACACAATAGTACGGTCTTTGAGCACGAAGTTACGACTTATGGGTATGACGGCCTGGCCATTGACTTGGTCAGAGCCCAGTCCATCATACTCACTCAAGGGTGGAACCGTTGTGCTGAAAAGTACACCCTAACTGTGGGCTGAATTGACTCCGCGACAGCTGTAGCGGGTCGGACACCGCCGCCACCACCACCACAGCTGGGGTGGGTGGACGCCTGCTGGGTGTAGTGAACATCTGCATGGCGCAACACATTAATGTTGCCGGGTGCAACGCACCCCACACTCGTGCCGAACCACTGTTTCTAAATGCAGTACCTTATTGCAGGGTGCGAAACGCTTCCGTTAGGGAGAGCAGACGGCTTCTGCTCGTGATGCCGCCGGCCCCAAGGGCTGCTGGCGGGCCAAGAGTCTCCGTGAAGGGACATCAGTTCCCACTGACCCCTGGGCCGGTCATCAGCGTCACCGGGGCCCAAGTTGTGAGGCGGTCTGAACTCCTCCTCACCAGTCAGGCTTCAGAGGATTCTGATTTTACTGATACTCTGATAAATTTGCATTTTCTGACAAGGCGCCACCCACAGGCGCGCGCTCTAGTGGTGGCGTGTGTCCTTAAAGAATTGTTAAAAGGATGAACGAGTTCTGCAGGAGGATCGTGTGGTTCATCTGAATAACAAATCTGAATATTCTGTTTCAAGAAGCCAGAATTAATTTTTGGTGTTGGGACCAGAGTTGCCAAAGCTGTTGCATGAGATGGACGGGTCCTGCTCCCTCAAGACCCCTGGTGACCTCCGTGACTGTTTTCTGCTACCGTTCACAGGATGAGGCGCATAATAAACAGCAACACAGATCACATCAGTCACCCATAGATGTTCTCGGATGTGTGGCACGTGTTCCAAGCCAGAGTCACCTCCCTCTTATGTCGCAAATATTCACGAGCTTGTGGTAACCAGTGTGTAGTTGACGCCCGGTATGTTGACTGTGATATAAGAGTCAGCAGCCAGACCAGACCAGACCCAGCCCAGCCCGGGTTGTTGGTAGATCGCCCGCCATATATGATAATCCTGTCTCGACCTTCAGCCGAGGTGTGGGTCGTAGCTATACAAACATGCGCGTCATCACTCCACCAGCCTCGGACGCAAGTGTTCGGGGGAGAGAAGACATACTTGTGAGGGCAGCGCACCTGTGGTGTGGCATAGCAACAGTGAAGCGAACCCAGCACTTACACCTGTGTAATTACTATTTGTACCGCACGGGGCGTGTGTGTGTGTGTGTGTGTGTGTGTGTGTGTGTGTGTGTGTGTATGCTAGTAGTGGGTGACGTCAGGGGAGGACCAGCGTCAGTAGGGTAGCGTGTGTGTGTGTGTGTGTGTGTGTGTGTGTGTGTGTGTGTATTCTGGGGATGACCTTCCAGCGCGTACAAGGAACATATGTAGACCTGAAAAGTTCAACAGCTGGCGATGTGAGCTCGAGGCTTGGTGTCGCAGGTGGGATCGGGCGAGGGAAGACTTGACCCATCAGCCATGCATGAGCTCCTCCCACCAGGAGCTTATAGACTCTGACGATGATCATGACAGTCAAACGAAGGTAATTGTGATGATCCTCCGTGACATCCAGAGGTGTCGTGTCCAGCCGCCAGGCACCTTTATGTGCAGGTCCCAGCCAGGGCGACTGGCGACCCCTCACCTCAACAATAGATTCACCTATAACTTTTCTGTGATGACCAGAAATTTCATTCAGAACTTTTTTGATTTTTGCTGTGGATGTCCTGAGGGTCAATCAGTATGTCCTCTTATCGCACACCTGATGAGAATATGTCCTGTTATCACACATATGATAACACAATGTCCTGTTATCACACATATGATAACGCAGTGTCCTCTTATCTCTCAAGATATATCCTGCTCTCTCTCTCTCTCTCTCTCTCTCTCTCTCTCTCTCTCTCTCTCTCTCTCTCTCTCTCTCTCTCTCTCTCTCTCTCTCTCTCTCTCTCTCTCTCTCTCTCGATCTATCTATCTATCTATCTTATATGATTAGGATATGTCCCGTTATCTCTCATAAGATCAGAGAATGTCCTGTAATCAGTCGTATGATTACAGTACGTCCTGTAATCACTTATGATCCGAATGTCCTACTGTCACCCACTCTAGTGGCATGTTGCTTGTGGCTTAGGCCTGTAATCCGGTCCACTAACCATCATCATCACTGATGCGATTGCATCACACCCACTTATTGCACTCCAAAGCCTTCAAAGGCGTAACCCGAGTGTAGATCAAATAATGTGTGATGGTGATCACATACGTGATGGTATGTGTTGCTCTAGTTAGCACATATATGCTTATGCATTGCTTTGGTTATCACATGTGTGTTGCTAGATGGTTGCTTGACTCGTGTTGCGACAGATTATAAATGCCCATTAGGCATGTAGGACATTGTCATTATCCTCCTGCAGATAACCTCGCCCTGCACCATCAGGTCACCAGTCCTCTGCCTCTGCCATCAGTGATTACAGCGTGTGACATGAACAGCGTCTACTTTTTTGACGAGGTTCCCGGAAGTCTGGTCAGTCTGGTGTGTGGGAGTGACTGGCTCCTGCTGGGGGGCGTGGTCGTGTGTGTGGACCTGCTGGTAGCCATTGTATATACATAGACTACGGAGGTCCTGTGACACCGGGTTGACAGCATCGCAGCCACGAACGAGGCTGCTATGATCCCACCATCCCGTGAACAGTGTAGACATGAAAGATCATTAACTCCTCCAGTCATTGTTTTCCCTCCCATACGCTTCAGCACCCACGGTAATGGCCGGGCTGTGTGTGTGTGTGTGTGTGTGTGTATGTGTGTGTGTGTGTGTGTGTGTGTGTGTGTGTGTGTGTGTGTGTGTTTTCCCCTCGAGACGTCATACGTATCAGCTGATCGGTTCGTTAGGTCTCCGATCTCGCCGGGTTCCACTGGAATATTATTATCAATATTACCATTATCATTGTTATTATTATCATCAGTAGTAGTAGTAGTCGTGGTAGTAGTAGTAGTAGTAGTAGTAGAAGTAGTAGTAGTAGTAGTAGTAGTAGTAGTAGTCGTGGTAGTAGTAGTAGTAGTAGTAAAATTCTAGGATGCAAATGGACCAGTAGACATATTTCAACATTCTTGGAAAGTTATGCTAAAGTTTCGTTTTAGATGTAGTTTATACAGTTGGGGTTACTACTTCCTTATAGTGCAGTCGTACCATCGCTCCCAATGTGGTCGTACCACTCCTCCTAACGTGGTCGTACCAGTTTTTAATTTGGTCGTAAAGCCGTCTGTCACACCCAAGGGTCGCACCGTCGTGCTCAAGCGTCGTACCGTCGTGCTCAAGCGTCGTACCGTTGTACTCAAGGGTCGCACCGTCGTGCTCAAGGGTCGTACCGTCGTGCTCAAGCGTCGTGACGCATGTACACCGTTGACTGCCGTAACACATGGTCGCAGTGACGTGTTGACGGTGACATGTCATCAGTAACGCATGTTGGTAGTGACGCGGTGACATCAACACTTGGTCGTGGTGATGTGGTGACTAAGAGGTGTTGGTTGTGACGCGTGTTGCCCGTATCACGTGGTGACAGTGATGCCCTGCTCGTAGTAACGTGACGGCAGTAACGCTGTGGCTGTGACAGGTCGTGGTGGTAACGTGGTGACAGTATTACCCGTCTGTGGTCAAGATCTGGCGTTACTGATTTAAACGTTCACGTTGTGGCAGCGGTGGACGTGACGTGACGTGACGTAACGTGACGCGAGGCGGCAGCATCGTTACGTGGTGGTGACGTCCTGGCAGTACTACGTGGTGGCCGTAAGGTGGCGGTGGTGACACTGGCTCACCGTTAAGTACAGTGGCAGGAAAGTAACTGTGTATTGCGTGCCGGAAGCAGGAGACCTGCTGTACCACGTTTTCTGTTTGGTGGCTGGGAGGAGGGGTGGAGGGCTGCCCTCCCGTCCAACACACACACACACACACACACACACACACACACGCCTCTCATCACGTTCTCTCCCTTCATAACAGTATATCTCTCAGGCTCACTCAGAGAACAACTGGGAATCACAGAATAAATATAAAGATGGCGAGATGTTGAGCCGCGTGACAGGCCGCTGAACTCTCTCGTGTGTGTGTGTGTGTGTGTGTGTGTGTGTCGTGAGGTTTTCCTGACTCAAGCTGTGTTGGTCTGTAAAGACCCCACTCCTTAATGTTTACAGGAATATTGTCGTTTCTAAACACATTCAAAATCCTATGAACTAACTCCTCGTGTCAGATAAACTAGATCCACCAGGGGTCTGCCTGAGCCTGTGGTGGTGGTGGTGTTCTTCCTCACTCGGTTTTAGATCTTGTCAAATTAAGTTCTATTGTCGTGTCAAAATATAGCCAATTTGCATATACGAAAGATATATCAGAACTATACATTTTATGTATAGATCAGTCACGTATTATTGAACTTATATTCATAGAGCTGAAGTTAAGGTTTCAGATGAATGTACTATGAAGCAATATGGTTATGGCTATTGGAATATATAGTTCTGAATTTAGCAATTTTTGGCTATATCGGATGGCGGGTCCGCGCCACCAGACACAACACTGAAGAGCGACCGCCTTGGGGACCATCCTTGCCAAGTTTGGTTTGGATTGACTCAAGAGTTTCAGGGATGATGACTGAAGTCTGGGGTGGTAGCGTGGGTGGGGGACGAACAACACAAGCCAAAACGATGGCAAAATCTTTGCATGGCCTTTGGTCAGGTGAAGCAGAATGAAACATAAGAAGGAAACATTACGATCAAGAAATGTTTCTTGGATATATTGGAGCATTTGAAGAAAAAAAAAAGAGGAAGTTTTTGGATTTGCTGATAACATTTTGTTGTACTGCATTGAGGTACAGCTTTGTGTTCAGGTTGGGGTTAATGATGAGAGGTTGGGGTTAGTGATGGCAGTGTGAGGTTAGTGATGGCAGAGTGGGGTTAATGATGGCAGGGTGGGGTTAATGAGGGCAGGTTAGTGATGGCAGGGGTTAGTGATGACAGGCTGGGGTTAGTGATGGCAAGGTGGGGTTAGTGATGGCAGGGTGGGGTTAGTGATGGCAGGGTGGAGTTAGTGATGGCAGGGTGGGGTTCAGCAGTAAGGCTGGGTGAGGTCAGCATCGTAAAGGAAAGATGGATGTGGTCAGCCCTTACCTTGTGGACCAGAGGTGGATGAGGCCAGCACCTTACCTTGTGGACCAGAGGTGGATGAGGCCAGCACCTATACCTTGTGGACCCCACTTACCTGAAATCAGGTGTATGACGGTAACACGGAACCAATCAGATCACTTCCCTCTACTTATTATATTTCCATGACTTCCTGGAGCGCTCAGGGCAGCTCCGGGTGGCAAAGGAGGAAGTAAAAATATTTTGCACTTGGTTTGTTTGGGAAATATCAGGGATTTGGTGCAGATGAAGCTAGAGCATAAACCACGTCGTATATGACTCGTTGTACACAACGTCACGACCCTCGGGTATGATGGTCTGGTCAGGTCAGAGGCCAGGTTATCATACCTAAGAGTCGTAAGAGTTAGTATTGAAGATGCAGATTGCTGTGGTGAGAGAGAGAGAGAGAGAGAGAGAGAGAGAGAGAGAGAGAGAGAGAGAGAGAGAGAGAGAGAGAGAGAGAGAAGGTGTGGCTGGTGGCTCTGGGTGGTCAGGGTGTGTGACCCGTGACCCGAGAAGACGCGAGAGCACTGACCTGAGGGTGTAGGGTGCGGGCCTGCAGCAGAGACGTCTTCTGTTTGGCACCTTCATGGTGGGGGGAGGTGGTGGTGGGGGTCGTAGCGCCCCCGTCACGTCGCAGCCCCCCACGACCACCTCGACACAGAGGGGCATGAGCTCTCTCCAGGTGGCACTGTAGGCCTCAGTGGAGGCCGTACGCTGCGCCCATCAGGATCTCCCCATACACTCCCCTGGGCTGGGCGAGCAACGAGCCGCCTTGCCCCAAGACACCGTCAACAACAAACAGTTCTGAGACTTAATCTGGAGTCAGAGGAAGAAGGCTGGCAGCCCCTAACTAACCGTGCCGTTTATTGTTTAGGTTTTACACACCTTAGAGTTAGAAATCACAGTGTCAATGACCGCAGTGTTCGCGAGACTTGTGCTGTGTGGCACTATCAAGGAATTTTGGCCCATGCTGGACAGAAAGGCTGTCGTCCGTTTATTATTCCGACATGACAGAGGTTCAGGTGGCGGTGTTTCCAGGCTATAGGAACGGCTGTTGAATATGGAGGGGAAATTAGTGTTGGTCGTACAGGTGTCCACGTGCTGTGAAGGTCGCGACGACTCAGACAGGTAGCTCCCCGCACGGAGGTAGGAGGTGCACTGGGCCCGGCTGGCGCTCCTCCGCGGGTCTGTGCACTGCTGCCGTGGAGGGTAGGGGTGGGTGAGGGGGGGAGGAGGGGGCGGTGCGATAATGCCAGTGACAGAGGCACAGGCACAGTTACGGGACCGTGTGCCGCGGCTCGCCCACTGGGACGGGCAGTGGCCCCCGCCGCTCCCCCCAGTGCTTCCCTCCACACTCAGCGTCTCACACCTTCCCAAGTGGTCAACTGGGGGTAAACAATACTCCTGCTGGCCCCCTGTACATGCCACTGTAGTTACTGTACAGCACCGTGGGATGAGCGGTGTGAGGCAGGTAGCGGAGCCGTGCCGCACCTGAGGACCGTGTGGCTCCAGAGTTCATGGACCCAAATAATGCTGCACTCTCTTCTCCTGCCTCACCGTGGACGCTGGTCTGGTGCCAGCCAGGGCCACCAGGAACCTGCAACGCTAACGCCACACTGACACTCACGCACATAACGTAGCCAAGTATGTGGCCAACCATTCAGAAGAACGGTTTTCTAAAAATGAAAATTCGCCCGTCGGCATCGTGGGTTCATGCACCCCTCCCAACTCCAGCGGTGAGTACGCTGACATTAGCGGTGGTGGCCCTCCTCACCGCGCCTCATCCTCCTCCGCTCACTCACACCATCCACACCTCTCGCCAGGCTCCCTCCCTCACCTTCCGGAATATGAGGAAAGATGATATTTCATCTTGTGGAGGTTTTTATGACAGATTCGTTGGCCTCTGTCTGCAGTTGTTCTTCGTGGATAAGCTTCTCCCGGACGTGTCTGTCATGCGATGTCATAAGGAGGAGCCTGTAGCGGGAATGGTAAACCCTGGGCATTGTAGTGCTACACGGTGGCCACACTGCCACGGGCAGACGTGACCACCACCACCACCACCACCACGACCCACTCTTGCCCACTACTACCACAACTACCACCCACTGATGCCCACTACCACCACCACCACCATTCACTCTTGCTCGCTACTGCCACCACCACCCACTGGTGCTGGGCCACTATCACCACCACCCACTGGCGCACACTATGTTGCGTGGTGCCCCAGCCAGTCAGCCTACCTGCCTCACCATGCCAGCCTGCCTCACGACTCAAACCTGCCTCACCATGCCAACCCGCTTCACCATGTCACCCTACCTCACCGTGCCAGCCTGCCTCACCATACCGGCGTATCTCACCATACCAGCTCTCTTCACCATTCCACCATGCCTCACCAACATACCTCACCATGCCAGCCTTCCTCATCAACCTTCCTACTTCACAGCTCCAGCCTATCTTACCATGCCAACTTGCCTACCTCACCCTGCCAGGCCTTCCTTACCCTGACGACCTATCATATTGCCTCATCCTGCCGACCTGTCTCAACTTCCAGCCTGCTTCATACTTCCGGGAAGAAAATCACCAGAAGGTACACACTGACAGGTGAGAGAAGCCTGGTGGACGGATTATGAGGGGTTGAGACTGATGGAGGAGTATGATTGGTGGCAGACCAGTGAGGACAGACTGATGGAGGAGTATGATTGGTGGCAGACCAGTGAGGACAGACGGATGGAGGAATATGATTGGTGGAATGTCTACTGCGTTCCCGGAAGTTATGATCCGGCGGGACATTACTGCCAGCTACCCCCCCCCCCCCCCTTCCCCTAGAGTTGTCATTGTTGTCATCAACATGACAGGTGGTATCAGAGACCAGGCTGTCAGCGTTACCACACCGGTACCGAGGACTACCATGTGTCTCTGGAGGCTAGGCCGGACGGAGTCTTGTGAGGTGGTGCCCTGGGAGTGCTTTTAGCTCTTACTCGGTGTTGGTAATACTGTAGGAAAAGATAGGATGGCAGTATTTGATTATCCTGAACACTTGTGGATGATAGTAGGACATTATGTGGCTATTCTGGACACTTGTGGATGATAGTAGGACATTATGTGGCTATTCTGGACACTTGTGGATGATAGTAGGACATTATGTGGCTATTCTGGACACTTGTGGATGATAGTAGGACATTATGTGGCTATTCTGGACACTTGTGGATGATAGTAGGACATTATGTGGCTATTCTGGATACTTGTGGATGATGGTAGGACATTATGTGGCTATTCTGGACACTTGTGGATGATAGTAGGACATTATGTGGCTATTCTGGACACTTGTGGATGATAGTAGGACATTATGTGGCTATTCTGGACACTTGTGGATGATGGTAGGACATTATGTGGCTATTCTGGACACTTGTGGATGATGGTAGGACATTATGTGGCTATTCTGGATACTTGTGGATGACTTAAATCATAAAGAATGTCTAGGTGATAGTGGTGGCAGGGGTGTCCAGAGGAGAGTGGTTGCAGGAATGATCATGTGATGGTAGTGGCAGTAGGCAGGAATGTACGGTTAGTTGTGTTGTCAGGAATGTGAAGGTAATACTGATGTCAGGATTGTCAGGGTGATGGTGATGGCAGTAGGCCAGGTGATGGTGATGGCAGTAGCCCAGGTGATGGTGATGGCAGTAGTCCAGGTGGTGGTGATGGCAGTAGCCCAGGTGATGGTGATGGCAGTAGTCCAGGTGGTGGTGATGGCAGTAGCCCAGGTGATGGTGATGGCAGTGGTCCTGGTGATAGTGGTGGCAAGACCGTCCAGTTGATGGTGTAAAGAATGTCCAGGTGATATTGGTGGCAGTAGTCCAAGTAACGCTGGTGGCTGGACCGTACGGGTGATAGTGGTGGCAGGAATGTCCAGGGATTGGAGGAGTAAAATCTGTTCATTGTGGTGGTTGCGTTTAGCTTCGATAACCATTTCCAGAGGCCAAGATTACTCTCCTGTTGGAGACGTGCTCAGTCGGCACGTCAGGAGGGTGTGTGGTGAGGGTGGTGGGGAACGGCTGGGTCAGCGAGGGGCGAGGCCTGCACGGTAATGAAGGCTGCATCCTAATTAACGACTTCGTTCATCTTTCCACCACACGTCGTAACGTTGACCATTATCAAATCACTGGCTATGACTTGACATTAGGGGAATCTACGTTATGTTAATGAGCGAAAGATGCCTGGACATTGGACGCGTGACGCGAGGAATTCTGCAAGAGCGAGGAGGAGGACAGCTTTCAGACACCTCACGGGAAAAGCTTTCAATCTGGGGTTTGCAGGAGGATACAACCCCTCTAATGTTACCATGGGTAGAGGTTCATTCAGCGTCTGCCGAATGGATGGTAATGGTGAGAATCGCGGGTATGTTGGCTGGAGTTCCCGCCTTAGCGGCGGTCCACGAACCCCCCGCGAATGTGTCAGTCAACGACCGACATAGTTTGCGAGCAGAACTCGCCCGTTTCGGAAGCGTTCGCTCATGGTGACAGTTTCACCTCAGCATTATCGTAGAAAACCAGAAAGATTAGAGATTCTTCTTCCTTCGAGTGCATGAGCAATTGGTACACAGTGTGGCTGTGTTGAGAAGACGAGGATAGAGTCACAGGAGTGAGGGGGACGGGCGGGTGTGGAGCGGGAGTGGCGAGAACCCAGAGAAAGAGGCCGACGACCTCGGCAAAACGGCCGACATCTGACGGCTCCGGGAAGACGTGCTTAACGGTATGCGACGGACGGCCGATGAATCTCCCGCCGATAGTCTCTCAGATCGTCAACATTCAGTGATTTAGGGAAGCGGGAATCATCTCCCACTGGAAGGAGAAAAAAAAAAAGAGGTCTGGCGTGATGCTTCGCAACACCTGAGGTGTGTTCTTGGCACCCACGTCAGGTGTGTTTACCCTACCGCTGGGTGCACGTTTCTTAACATCTCTTGGCGCCCAAAACAAGTCGTATGACGTTTATTTCATCGTATTTTATATTCCGGATTTGACATTAGGATTCGGTGAATGTCAACCACGAGCTATCATTAGACTGCGCACCTACACCAACACGAGTATTGCCTTACACCCCCTGACAACCTCCACTATCACGGCTGCCAGAAGTATTTCGCACGAATGTTGGCCCAAGAAATACTAGGTATTTGTGCCGGAGGGCAGCATGACGAGCGTTGCAACCCCAGGATGCTGGGCGGAGGGATAAGACGTCTTGATTTTGTTTTTTATGAGACATGTTTATACTGTCTCAGTGTCACTGATTTGGTCGTATTTGGGTGAAAGGTTGTTCGAAAACGGACTGGAAAATCGGGTCAAGTGGATGAAGGGCACCATAGGAATGCATTAGGTGGTTGAGCAGGATAGGTGGAGTTTCTGACGTGAATAGTGGAAATCCTAGACAGTTGATTAACCATGGAACAGATAGAGTGGACAGCTTAGAGGTGAATGACTATTTAGGGACGAATAGAGTTGGTGGTGGATGAACGCTGTGGCTGGATAGTGTGGGTCGTGGGTGAACAGCTTGGGCACTGGGTAAGTAATACGGATGGACACAGTGGCAGAGTGAACAGTGTGATGGCTGGATAACGTGTGCTGTGGATGAACAATAGACTGTCACCACGTAGCCGAGTCGATGAACTACGAACTGTCAGCAGGTAGTCAAGCGAGCGTTGGATGAAGTGTCTTCATATGCCAGCAGATTGCCTGGCGATGCAGTGGATGAACACTGTCTTCAGCATAAACACAACCTGACCTGCGGCGGATGTAGTGTTATCAGAGTGAAGAGCAGCCGAGCACTCCTTTTCACCCGAGATTTTGCTCGCAATTGGTCGTGTTTCAATGGGCGCTTTGCGTCAGCCACATTACATCGTTTTAAAAAGATTTAAAACTTTTATAGTACAGAATTTACCAGTTCTGAGCCAGGAACAGATTTTAGTCTTGAAGATATAAGTGACTCAGTCATTTTAAGCATGTCTGTTAAACTTCGTGCGTAATATTTGAATGGCTTTTCCATCTTTTGTGCTGTAGATATTATGAGTAAGATTAGAATATTGTGATCCACTACTTTGTTTAGTAATTTCGTAGCTGTTGGGGCTGTAGATGGAAGACTTTCTCGTTGTAATGGGAAAGTCTGTTTGGAAAGGCAGATAGCGCGTCTTGAAGTTTTAAATCACTCGGTATGACAGTTTAATTAACGTTCATCTTTTCTTCTTTTCATCTCCAAAATTACACCAGTTATGATTGGTTAGCACCGCCCTGTAATGAATCTAAACTTCGATTGAAGATTGTGTGTAATAAAGTAGTTTTGGAAGGGTACGTTTCTTACCAACCCCCGGCCATGTTCAAGTTGCGATTGTGCAATTAATGGTCGAGGTTGCTCGATAGATAACTCATTTGTATTCACATATCATTTCTCTAATATCTTTCTGATCATGACTCTCATTGTTTATTGTCTTGTGTTCAATATTTTCAGTGAAAGTTCAATATAATGCGACGGTACGACCCTTGAGTGTGACAGGCTGGAGTTTGACTTGACCCTCCCGGTCAGGTGCAAAAACCAGGCCATAACACTCAAGGGATGATACAGTCATGTTCGTAGTGTAGCCTCTCTGGATCATCCTAGATGCATCAAGTCATCTGAGGACATGAATATCTCCTGCAGCAAGCGAGGGGACGCCTGTGACTCAGGTGCCAACACCGTGCGCTGACTTCGACTCCTAGTTCCGGAGCGTGAGGTACACTTGGACCAGCGTGAGGCACAGGTTGGTGTTATTGCCAGAGTTTCTTAGAATGGGGTTTTCCCATAGCTTTCCACTTTTAGCTCACTCTGAATTTCGTTGTCATTTTCCCTGCCTCGTAGATTTTAAGGTATATTTCTCCACTTGAAATCTCTTTTATCACACACACACACACACACACACACACACACACACACACACATATATATATATATATATATATATATATATATATATATATATATATATATATATATATATATATATATATATATATATATATATTCTGATTATTTCAGTAAGAAAAAGAAAGTTAAATTATTCCGTTTTCAGAAACATTTCTTTGTCGTACCTGAGGTGCACAAGATATATTGTCTTTTTCCTCCGCATTTGCGAAAATATTAGTTTTGTAATTCATGATTTTCATTGGCCTTTTTTTTTTTTCCTATTGTCTGACGCCCAGCCTGTGATCCATTCTTTATAGATCTTGAAGAGTTTCGTTCCTACTTAACGTAAATCAGTCCAACTCATTCGCTATAGTGTCGAGTTTATCATCGTTTGTTCATATGTATTTCGTTGTTGTATTGGTGCCCAGTACAATCCCCCCCCTAAGTCTCAACCAACCATTGTGAATGTGATCGATAATCAGTTGACCCCGTGCTGTTGTGAAGTAATACTAGGTCGCGGTCCTGTTGACCCCAGGGTCACGGTGTGTTGACGAACCCCGGGGGGATGGGCCTCTGCCGCTAACATCCTACCTGTTCCCTCCTGAGCATTGCATACCATTTCCATGTCCTCCTGGGCTCCGACAGATAGCTTAGGGTCACTGACTCTATAAGTATATATATAACTCGGGTCTTTATCAGCCTGGGTGATATTCAATGACCAGACTCTTGAATTTCTCCAGCATCACCATGAGTCTCCCTCCCAGGTGGTGTGACTGTGTGGCCACTGGCCTGACCGTGTGACTGTGGCCACTGGCCTGACGGTGTGACTGTGGCCACTGGCCTGACGGTGTGACTGTGGCCACTGGCCTGACGGTGTGACTGTGACCACTGGCCTGAGGTGTGATTGTGGCCACTGGTCTGACGGTGTGACTGTGGCCACTGGCCTGAGGTGTGACTGGCCACTGGCCTGGCGGTGTGACTGGCCACTGGTCTGGTGGTGTGGCCGTGTTGCCACATATATGTCCAGCTGGATATTTTGGCCTCTGGACGAGTCATGGTTAGCCGTCCATTATTCCCCACTTGGAATTTTCCACAGACATCAACCTACCTCAAAAAAAAGAGGGAAAATAAATAGAAATTTTGAATTTGCTGAACCAACCAAATATCATCGTCTCGTGCATGAACTTTTGTCTTTTGAAACCAACATATTTTTGCCATCTTCTGGGAAATTAAAAATTTAAAAAAGAAAACAAGAAAGCTTTCCCTCATTTTTCGAACATATTTTCAAGAAAATGTATTGTACATATTGTTTTTAAACTGGTATTGGTTGAAGTTTACTCTTTGACAGGGTCACTGTTGTGTGGTTTGTTGTGGAGTTGGCGTTAGTGGATGGCAGGTGCCTCTGTCATGGTACAAGTCTGGTGGATTTTTCTCCTGATAACGTGTCCTTAACCTTGACCGAACGTGGTCAAACCTCGAGAGAATATTTGCCTTACCAGTAACTTGGTGAGGAAATAATGGCAATGAGAAACTTTAAGATTTTCTCTGTAGGATATATGATATATGTTTATGCCCTCAGTACCGAGAGATGGCTGGTACAGCCTTATACATATCTAGCACCAGCGTTACCGGACTCTGCCTGCCTGTGGCTACACCGCGAGTGAAAAGACGCCTTCAGCTGGGCTGTATCATCATGAGTTGACGAAAGGTATTACTGGTCTCGTCAAAGTACTTCTCACGCCAACCCATCACTTCTCTGCTCCTGATTTCAGCGCAGCTTCAAAGGTGCTGGACCTCCCCAGAAAGCCTCCTGAGGGTCGCATGTAATAGAAGAATATCCAGAACTTTGTTATCGAACGTGTTGTCAAGACAGAGATGGCCACACCTCTAGCCACAGGAATAATCTTGTGTGTCGTCGTCCATTCCTCTCTTCTTGCTCTCGCTCACATTTTAACTTGTCACCCAGAGAAGCTCAGAGATTTTCACTTGTCACCCAGAGAAGCTCAGAGATTTTGAGCACAATGGAACGACCCTCGAACACGACGGCACGACTCTTCAGCACGACGCCTCAAACCTTTTGGGTACGACGATCTAGACCCTTGAGTATGACGATTTTAACCCCTTGTGTGCTTCGACCTTATCCCTTTAGCACGACTACATTATCCTTTGGGCAGAGTAACTGAACTCGAGGGAGTGGAGGAGTCAAGTTTTGGTACTCATTGGGTTGGTCTTTCTAGTGTTGGCCTCAGCCACCAGCTGACAAACCTTTCCTTAAAGATTCTCGCGGAAAGAGATGTCTACTCAGACTTGCAGTAAATCGCAACGTGCGTCATCATTAATTTGTATATTGACTCCACCTTCCCTCTGTACCCACATTTACCGTAATAAGAATGTGTAGAATTCAGGAAGAACATTAGAGATTATACGTGAATCAGAGAGGTGGCTGTGTTCTGTCACTTCAGTATGTATGTTGAGGAGATTTGCTGCACAGTTCATCCCAGGGAAATAGATACTGTATGTGCAGGTTGATCGTAACTCTTCACAGGTTCAGGTTACTTGGTGCCGTGGTGGGTGGGTGAGGGGGGTCGGCGTCCGTGTGCTCCGGCGCTCATTTCAGCTGTCTAGCTTGCTTATAATAAGGCAGCCAGCATCCTGACCCTCGCCTCATTGTCTAGACACACTGCAGGTACCGGCGAAGAGGATGATCGTCATATTACGTGAGCTTTTTTATCATTTATCATGAGGAACGTTTATCAAAATATGAAAGATGGATCACGTCAGTCGCGACCGTAAATGGTGAGTTAGAAATAAAGAAGCACTGGCCTGCACCAGTGTCCTGGCCTGTGGGTGAAGCCAGTTTGTGCGCAGTGTTCGGTAGTCGTCTGGCCACAGCCTGAGGCCACATCTCAGAGCATCAGTATTTGTCCTCGTGTGTGGATCGATGAAGCCGATATATTGGCTCATCTTTACTGATGGTCATCCCACAAAAAGCCAGGTTATTGTGCATTTAGCCGCAGCTTGCCTGCCTCTCAGTTCAGCGTCAGTGTACACATCCTCTGGCAAATAGCCAGACAAACTCCTCACGTGATGGCAACCAGTATCCTGCTCCTGTTACATTTATCTTTTGACTCTTCCGTCTTCTTGCTGAAAAATCTGCATTATTAGTTATCTTTAAGACTTTTTTTTTATCTATCTATCTCTTTCTTTCTGTCGCATGAATGGCAAGGTCAGTCGGTTTAGACTGTACTGTGGTGCAGTTGCTTGAACTTGTCTGCCTCAGTCAAGAATGCACTTTTTGTTCCCTCGGTGTTATTTTCTTACAAACTTGAGGACGGCGGTGGGTGGTGAAGCCTCGCCCACATCTGCTTGGAACCGTTTCCCTTTTTGTAGTTTTAAGTTCTTAGTTTTTCCTTTTTGATATTAAGATAATACTCTCTGATTCACTCATTTTTTTTTGTCTCATTATTAAGATGCTAGCCAGGAAAATCAATGTCTTCTTGAACATGCAGTACCTTCGTCCACTAGGAAGGAAGCGAGACAACTCTCAGCTGTATAAATCATTGTTACTCACCTCTCGTCGCAGCTTCTCGCCATATCTCACTATCTCCCCCTCCACACATCTCATTACCAAGTCATTACATCTCCAGCCACACTACTCGGGCCATCTCCTCACCACAGGATGCATTATCCCTTGAATTCCATGCACGCCACAGAGTCCTTCGCCACACACCGGCCTTCACAGTAAAAATACTTGTCATCACACAGTTCATACTGCCCACAGTCCATCACTTAACACTGCCCACCAGTTTACGATTGGCCTCAACACAGCTTTCCCACTCCGCAACTCTTCACCACCACACAATTCCCTACCACAAATCCCAACCTTTTCTCCCTTTACATCTCTCCACCACATATCTCCTCCCTATGTCTCCCTACTTTACACCACACATCTTTTTACAAACCTATTTTCTGCCATGGTACTTTATAATGATAATGGTAATGATAATTATGTTGACGACAGTTAACTTTTTCCTTTTTGATTAACAGCTGAAAAGATCCACAAAAAAATACGTACATCAGTAAAAAGTGGGGTGATGAAAGGAGGCTAAAGAAAGTCTTGACACATGTATTAGGGTGGAGGTTAGGTTTTAATGTACTGATTTTTGATGAGGTTCACAGTTGTTGGGATGCGACTGTTCCTGTAGTGGTCAGCACGACTTCGTAAGGGTTCGGCTGTGTTGTGTCGAAGTGCTGCTCGGGGTCAAGGGATCTCATGTGGTATTGGGTGATGGTGGCGAGTATGGTGCATCAGCTCCTTCCTGAATCATCGGATAAGTTCCTGGTGAAGGTTTGGAAAGAGTTGTGAAGACCAGTGTGTTTAAACCCTCTTGATAGGTGCTGATACAGGGACAAATGACGATCTTATATGCCATTTTGTGCACCATTCGTTGTATCCCATGTTGTGTGGTGGATAGGAGAAGACCAGGCAGAGAGTTGCGAAGGAACGAAAGTTTGTGTAGATGCGCCAGAAGTCCACGTATCTTGAGTCGACAAATATTGTAAAGACGATAACTGAAGGATATGATGATGGTGTTGACGTGTTTCTTGCAGCCTAGCTTATCGTCCAGTGACACCGAGAAGCTTGGTGACTGAACGACCCGGAGGAAGTTGGGGCCGAACGAGGCAGCAGGGTTCGTGATTAAGGCTGACGTGCATGACTGCATTCTTGCTTCGGTTGATGGTGACGTGTTTTAACGTTTTCTAGCACTGTAAACTATTAGAGAATGTTCTTGGGGTCGAGGACTGTTGTGAATACTTATGCCTATGATGAAGTCAACGTACCTCCATCGAGGAGCTGCATTCATCAGGGCGTCGGTTATAACGATGAGGAAACACAAGGTTCCCATCTCTTTGACCTGTCATCCGGACGCCAAAGGTGAGGGACTTGGAAGTGGAGAGGGACCCATCAGAGACGCATAACATTCCGACGCTCACTGAGGAAGTCTGGAAGCCATGGAATGAGGCTTCGCAACCCGAGGGTGATGGCGATGTTGAATGTTATGTTATGGCTGACGAGGTTGAACGCTTTGGTGAACTTAACGAAGATGAGAACTACAGAGGTCTTTCATCTATCTGTGTTACGGTAGATGAAGTCTAGGGAGCTGACGAGGTAATGGGTAGTAAAGGTCTTCGTATCACCAGACTCCTTAGGGTTAGTGGAGCTGGAAGTATCCCAGTAAGACTGGCTAAAAAGAAAACTATTTTTACAAAGTAGACAGAGGGTCGGCAAGATGGCGACGGGGTATAACCCAGGGCCTTGAGAATCCACACCTGTGCAGCATCACACACACCCACTCACCACCACAGCTCTACCAAACACCTCCCTTAGTGCACGCCTGCCGCCATGATAGCATTACTCAACTCCCAACCACCGTCGTGCTCAAAGGGTTAGATAATTGGGCAGCGCATGACGTGTCTCCCCGGGAGCCACTCCTGACCCTCCCTCCCGCCACACACACACAGCTCACCACCTGGCTGCTTCACGCCGATGTAACCCTCAGCTGCCCACGGGGCAGTTCGTGAGGGAACACCTCTGTACTGGATATACTGGCACTGCACGCTTCATTAGCGGCCACGTCTGGTGGTGGCCAATCTCCGACCATACACCCCACATCATACCTTTAGCCACGGCCATAACGGCCCTCTGCTGCAGCAGTGGGTATCAGACGCCTCACCAGCAGCTGGGGGCTGGTGCTGGGGAGGTGATGCTGTGGTTAGCCGTATGAATAGTACACAAAAGAGTGAACTGTGGGTACCAATAGCGATCTTATCTTGCCTCGGGTTCCCTGGATATTACGTACGACTCTCCAGCCAATGACCATAATTACGGGTTATACTTAAGAAATCATTTTTTTACCAGATAATTATAGTAAAAACTGCGAGCAACGAAAACTAATGAAGATGTTGATATTAGCGTTTCTTTTGCGTTATATTAGGGTCGTGAGACGGACCAGTGGATAACAGTACTTCAGTCAATTTATCATCGTTGAGCAGAGACCAAATAATCCTGTAAACCTGAAAAAAAAAATGTATAACCCTCGGTTATACATTTTAGGAGCCACCTGACTCAAGATGAAATTTCATAGTTTGTATTCCAAGCGAAGCGTGTCTTAGAGCTGGCTTTGAGGCGTGGCTACAGGCTGGGTGTGAGGGATGGCTACGGGCTGGTTGTTAGATGTGGGCGGAAGGGCTGACGTGCATCGGTTTATCTTCGGTGGCTACCGGCGTCAGTGTGTGAGGGTCCGGGCTTCCCTGCAGTCTCCCAGGGCGGCAACCCGAGCCGCCGACATTTACCCTCATAACCTCCAGCTCAATTTTTCTTGTGGGGAAATAATACCAGAATCAGCGAGAGAGAGAGAGAGAAAAAAAAGTAAACCGGGAGATATGATTCTTCTGAGACAAATTGTTCATGAAATTCTTTGCAAATTAGCTTCTTCATTTATTCCTGGAGCACCTCTGATTCTCGGCGTCCAGGTGACTCGCTCATTATGCTTGTACACGGGTCCCCTCTGTGCTCATAACCTCTCCTTCCGCTGGCACCAGACCGCTGCGGCCTCGCTCATTCTCTCTCTGAGGGTGACATTACCCAGCAGGTCTTGTGTGTCTGGGTCTTCTACAGACAGGTGATGTCTCTACGTCCCCTGTATAATACAGAGTTTGTCCACATTCTCGAAACCAGTCAATTTAATGGCTTTATGTGTCTAGGTACATGTTGACAAAATGTTCCTGATACAGTATGCGTGAAAGGTACCTAACTGGGGGTAGGTGGAGGCGAGTATAGAGAGTTCACTACAACGACATGGCAGAGTAACAGGTGAGAGTGAGTTTATATATGGCCTGGGACAGAGATGTTCATTCTCCCGACGTGAGAAAAAAAGGAATAGTATTTATAGCATTAGAATATGGTCATTGTCACTGTGATCACAAGCTCTTTACATACAGAGCCTCAGAGTATAACTGAGTTCAAGAGTTATGACGGACGGAATATATTGCTAGTAGGAGAGGAAATCGCAAGGAGCTGTATATCAGTTCGTCTCTCTTTCGAAGTGATCGGTGAAGTCTGAGGTGAGGCAGTGGCAGACCTGCGGCAGGAGGCGGGACCTTTAGCAGGTCAGAGGACTGGTCACTCGTATCGGGTACATGCACAGTTGGCCCACAAAGTCTTGTCACATTTATGTAGCATTTATAAATATATCTATCATGCGTACATTTACAAAGTAGTGAAGATATAACATTTATTCGCAAATGTAATGTTTTCCATCAGTTATTTATGGCAATCAATTGCAGTTAATTGCTCCATATGTTCGATGGGTCTGTGTGCTTGTGTTGGTTAAACTTTATTGCAGTAATGTAGTATGTTAGTCACTGGCGGGTGCTAACTGACTGAGGGCTGCCCAGCTGGTTGACTGAGGGCTGCCCAGCTGGCTTCTGAAGCTCCCCGTCCGGAGAACCTGTGGCCGCGGATGCCGTCCACTCTCTCCTGATAATGGCCCTTATTCCCCCGACCACCTGCCTAACGCGACGAACGACCCGTAAAAATCGTTCCCGTGACTGTTTTACCTGTTGGCCGAGTGCTCTTTGTTGTCGGGATGGCCGGCGGCGGGCGGGGATGTCCGCCATAATGACTCTTCCGCCTGGAATCAAGACGTGTACCATACATCCTGCGGGGAGCGGGGATTCCCAGGGGAGGGACCACGGGGACCCTGGTCCTCCGCGGGAGCAAGAGAGAAACGAACGTTCAAGGAGGAAAACCGTGGAGGGGGACGCGAGGGGACGTCTCTGTAATTGATGCCCCACAGGTCGGTGCGGTGTCGCTGCTGAGTGGTAAATGAACAGCTCATTTGGCAAGGCTGGTGTGCCGCGTTAGAGGCGTGACATGAAGGATGAAGTGGAGCTGAAGAAGACGATGAGAGGGCTGTATAGAGGGTGGTGAAGCAGCTTTTAGACGCGAGGGACGCAAGACCTTAGGACAAGCAGTATACCTTTACGTAGGAGATATGACTCACACAGCGCACATGGATGGTCCACATGGATGTTTCAGTCGAGGTTGGAAATGATAAGTAGGATGGAATTTGGAAAAGTTTGGGTTAATCGCAGAAATGCCAGGGGAGTAATTGAGAAAGTGCAATTACCGTAATTACGTAGTATGAACATCTGGAATCAATTTGCTCTGAGTAAAGCAGTCTGGTGAAGCGATGTGAATGGCAGTAGAGGCAGAGGGAGACTGGGTGAGGCAGAATGATTAAGAGCTGATAAAGAAGGCGCAGATGAGGACAATAAAGAGGACTGAGTTATAGGGAAGTCTGCCTACCACAGAAGAGAGAAGAGTGAGAGGTGACCAGATCACAACCTCTAAGTTCTTATGCCGTATTGATGACGTTGGCAGTGAGTGGTTTTCGAAAGATGTGCAGATGCAGATACAACAAACAGAGGACATACATTGAAGCAAGAAACATGTTAGAAACGGATGTAGAAAGTTCCTTTTAGTTGTATATGTCGTGGATGAATAGAATAAACTGAATGAGGAAATAGTGACTGCCGATAGCACACACAGAAGTTTGATAAGTTCAATGATAGGAGGAAAGGTTGAAGAGATGAGGTCCCATGGGCTGTAGAACTCCCTCTCTGTACAGTACAGACAGGTCATTACACACACATGTGCGCGCGTTTACATTCTACATATTTTTCCCATCGTATGAAGAAAAGCTGTCAGAGAGGCAAACACTCAGACCAGAGGACACGGGCCTTTGTGGTGTAGTACTTACGGTTACTGACCATGAGTCAACACTGGCCAGCCTGGGGTCGGACCACCATGGGTTCGATTCCTGGGTGTGGCAGTACGCCTACACCCAACCTAGGTGTTCATCCTCCCCTCTAGGCTGTTCTGTAGATGAGTACCTGACTTAGGTTAATGTGTGTGTGTGTGTGTGTGTGTGTGTGTGTGTGTGTGTGTGTGTGTGTGTGCGTAGGGGTAGATACATGGTACATATATAGAAGGATATGAGAAGGTGCAGCACGTATGCAAAACTCTCTCCCGGTAATAAGAAATAAATGATGATCACAAATAGCAATGACGCAGGTTGAGGAGAGGACTTGTCTCCGGTTATAATGACTCACTCACACCTTCACATACATGTCATGTACGCCAGGCAAGGTGTGGGCTGTCGCCAGGTTGTTGGCGAAAGACAAACATATGATACGTAATGGATTTGTCTTTGTGTGTTTGTGAGTGTGTGTGTTAAAAGAACGATTCTCGCTCAGACGGATATCCTGTACAAAATGGAAGGAGATTACCGAGGCAGTGACTCATACTGTGGCATACTAGGCCACACCTCACGTACAGTCACTCACATACTCATCATCATACTCACTGCAAAGACTAATAGTCATCACGTTTACGTAATCTTATGTACACTTCTCAATCTTGCCAGTCTTATCCACACGTACCACTCAATAATACGACCACCAATATCAATACTACTCATCCTTGTCATTCATATTTCACACGTACCACTCATACTAGAACTTCCAACGGCACTAGCACTTATAATCACACTTACACTTAACAGCAGATACAAATTCAGACTACTGTCATTGTAGGCTCCTTTTTTATACGTTAGTTGAGACGGGACGAGCAACTGAATGTCTTAATTAAGACCATCCCATGAACGCTGTGGGTGTGTATACCCTAGCCTAAGCCAGGACCCCAAGTTTTCAACCAATCCTTTGGGGAGGATGAACAGCTGGGTTGACTGTGGACCGACTGCTGAAACGAGGATTCGAAACTGTGCGACCGACAGGAACTCATATTCATCATCAGCACTCACGCTCATCACTTTCACACACGCAGTTGTATCTGTCCGCAGTTGTATCTGACCATATTGAATTGTGGGAGGACTGAATTCTGAAGAAATTCTTGAATCATTAGAATAGTCGGGAGTGATCAGACATACAACTAAGAAGTGCAGGACATGTACAGGTTACATGCTGAGCGGAGGAAATCCGCTTGACAACACTGGAGCTGCGAGATAACACTGGAAAAGCAAAAGGATTGATGAGGTGTCCATGAGAAATGTGGTCGAGATGTGGGAGAAGCAAGAAATGAAGATGATTGTCCAGAGTTATTGATATAGCTGGCATGGCCTCACACACACCCGACTGTTGCCATCTACAGCCTGGAGAGAGTTAGTGTGTGTCCTCCACACGACGGCTGGTCAAGATTTACTTAGTACCAAGTCTCCTCAGACACCGTGGCTGAGAGATCCCGGATTTTGGACCCTTTCACCACCCAAAGTACACCTCACCACCTGTCGTCATGTACCATTATCTGTTGTACGTGTAGACAGACCAGCACAGTGAGCGATGCATCTCGCCAGTGTTGGCTTCTCGTATATCATGAGTCGATGCCTCCAGTCTTGGGTGTCTCGCTACAGCAAGGGAACATATCCAGTCCCATGATGCTCAAAGCACCACTGAGCCTCACTACCATCAGGTTCCCCGGTGCTCAAGACCTGTGTGAAGAGCTTCACTTTCCTGCGATTCGCTGGTGCTCAAGACTTGGATGAATTTCCTCCAAGGGGAGTTGTACAGACCTTCCCCTGCGGGTTCACAGTGGCGCGGCCACAGCCTCACCTGATCCCTGAACCAACTAACGTACTTCCAACCCCGTCAGTCAGTCAGCTATTATTTCCGTTCGTTTCTGTCTCCATGACATGGCGCCCAGCATCATGCAGGATTGTGATGGGTGAAAAATGGAGCCTTTTCGACGCTCATACACCTGACTAAAGCATGAGAGAGAGGGGCGGTTCAAGTTTAGCTTCGGTTTAAGAAGGTAGCGTTATCGGTTTTCAGTTTAGAATACCCGTAAGTGTTGTACTCCATCTGGAGTTATATCTTCTCCAAATAAGAACACAGATGCAGGTCTTACGTGACGTCGTTTCTCACCGTCAGTGACCAACTCTGCGGGTATGAAAACCACAGTTTGGGTTGACTTCTGTCGTTCACCTTACGTTCACTGTACTTGGGAGTGCGCGCGCGCGTCCCGTGGACACACACACACACACACACACACACACACACACATACTCGTGAATTTCAAGTCGTTGTTTGAGTAATATTTTTCATTTCTTCTGTATATGTTTTGTCATGTGTGAACGAAAACATGGTACACCATGAGTTTGGTTTACATTAGTAAACAGTACAGTTATGCCCTGGGCAGTTTACAGTATAGTAATACCCTGGTCAATGTACAGTACTGTAATACCCTGGGTATTGTAAGAACTATCAAGGGCTGTAGTTCGTGTGTATTTGAATAATGGATATAATGGTCACCTGGAGCATACTGGATGGCCAAGGTATATAATGACCTTGGTCGATATCACCTAATGTCGTACCTGTAATTATTGTACCTGCAGCAGCAGCAGCAGGAATCGTTAGAAGTCCAACCCTAAGAGCACGACGGTACGATCCTTAAGTATGATGGCTGACCTTTCTCCTTACCCTTAAGGGTCAGGTCGTAAGGCCAGGTGATGAATGTGTGGTAGTTCTCCAGGGGTTCAGTTTAACCCTGTTCTTCGTATGTTTCCTTCCCCGTGTGTGATGGATTCCCGCTAACGTCCCACTCAGGACCGGGGGAGCCAAGGCAGCCATACTGCAACCCTTCCTGACACTACCTCACTACATGACACCTGAGTAAAGCGACAACACCCCAGTAATGTAAGGTAAGCAGTGTGTTGCCGTCCACCTTCAGGGTTAAGATAGAGACGGTAGAGTGCACAAGCTCCACCTTATATATGTTTGTGTGTGTGTATTTGTTACACATTCGTAAGTGCCTATTTGTACAGTGTGGAACGGGAGGTCTAACTGGTGGAGCCCCTTTAACCTTCCAAAATCAGACAACCTTTTAAACTTTTGGCTGCTGTCAGTATTCGATTACATCGCTGTGCTTCATTCATCCGCTACCCAGATATAAAAGCAATATTTAACATATCTAACATCTATGTGTATATGTGTGTGTGTGTGTGTGTGTGTGTGTGTGTGTGTGTGTGTGTGTGTGTGAGGTTAATCATTTGTACAGTATGGCGAGAGAAGGCTACGTTCGAGGGGCCTAGTCTCTTGAACTACTATGGCGAGATTTTGCACGGGTGGGCCTTGTGTCACGACGGCTCGTGACCCTCAAGTCGACACACAGTCGCTGGTGTATGAGAGGCGGTAGTGGAGGACGCCCCAGGGGTCGGGTTCCGGCAGGTGGGTGACGCCTCCAGTGGTACAGACACAGTGGGAAGTATAGCAGCAGTGGAAGGACTTAACCCTGCGCCACCCACACGCTCTTTTGGCTCCTCCGCCTATGTCATGAACACGTTTTTGCTCGTATCTGCAGTGGATCCGCTCCCTCGGGGATATTCTTGAGTTATTTGAGACACCATTAGGATGATGATAAGACAAGAGGAGGTGCATTTATTTACCGCGGGAATGTGCGGTTGGTTGCGGTAGGAGCGGGCACTGCGCCGCCGCCCGCCCGCCACCGTTACCGCACTCCAGGTCTTGTCAAAGGTTACCATCGGGTGGTTTGCGGCTTACGCAACCGCCAGTGTTTGTTTCCTGTGGCGTTCACCATCATTACAGTCGTGATATTATAATTCAGCCCGTGTTAAGACCTGTGGTGGGTTGCACGGAGGAGCAGGAGGTAAGGTAACGGGGGTTGGCACGGGAGGTCCCTGTAGGATGTTGAACTTGGTGTGTGGTGCGCCTCGCCCGACGGCCAGACCTCTCGCAGGAACCATCTGCTGTGTAGATGCTCCTGCCTGTGCTCGACACCTGACGGGTCTACATTATACCCGTGGCCGTGCTGCTCTGGCTCGTACCACCACACCCAGGGCCGTGCTGCTCTGGCCCGTACTACCACACCCAGGGCCGTGCTGCTCTGGCCCGTACTACAAAACCCAGGGTCGTGCTGCTCTGGCTCGTAGCACCACACCCGAAGCCGTGCTGCTCTGGCCCGTACTACAATACCCAGGGTCGTGCTGCTCTGGCTCGTAGCACCACACCCGAAGCCGTGCTCTGACTCGTACCACCACATGGGGCTTTGTTGGGTCATGTGGCCACACACAGGACCCTGGCCTGAGCCGTAACATACAGATAAACAAGGAACACCGCAAAAGACAATTATTTACGTTGATTTGTGTAAAACATTATTGATTCCTGATACACTAATCGTGTGCAGTGTTTGCAGCTCTGATGAGCTATATATATATTTCAAACTATCATAATGAATTAACCATAAGGCTCATTATGGGTTTCATTTCCACCAGTATAATATAACAGTATATTTGGATGAAGAAGATAACCTTTAGATATATAAATATTTAGTGTATCTCGATTGTCCTGGGGGAAGATGGCATTCCTTACACAAAACGAGTGTAAAGAAACCGTGATATTGTGGACACTGACCAGTGTTCCGTGACGCCACATGAGCATGTGGGACACACCCTAGAGCCAGCCAGGCACAGCCGGGAAATGTATAAAACAAAGACGTTGATCACCTTTCCTACCGCACAGCCAACATAACGACACCCAGCCGACGAAACTACTTAAGTCGTCAGTGGCGGATTCACGGTCGTACCCTATGTTACCCAACTTCTCCTCAGGGATATGTATGTGTTTACAATCTGCTCCACGGAAAGCGCATATTTCTGTCCGTGAGTGAGCGACTGGCCAGGTGAAGTGCTGGGTGATGTTACCAGTTAGCATAAACATCTTCGCCAGAGAGCATCGCTCCCTCTCGTCATCCACTTTTCCTGATTGTTTTGAGAGATCATAGAATGCGAAACCCAAGCTTAGTAAGCGTTCTTCCCTGATGAGGAGCTGCGGAGTAACTGGTGCAACGGTCTGCAGAGCAGTCACACTCCATGTAACTCACAGCAGCACTGGATCGACTGGTTTCCACGACTGACCACAGTGTTATGGAATCAGATGACATTGAGTTAGGTTACGATACCTTCACGCATACACCGTTTAGCACTCTGAGGAATGTAATGGGTTAGGTTAGCGCGCCTTCATCCATACAACCCAACGCAAGAACATCGTCAAAGCCTAGCCTTCTGGAGTGGAAGCTTCTCACTCAGCTAGATTCACCCGCTTCATATCACTACTTTAGCTTGCTAAGCTTAGATGGATGATTGCAAGAGTATATGCGTTGGGAAACGCACGACTTACTTGGCGACGCTGAGTCAACTCAGTCGATCAAATAAACATTAACCTCAATCACACAGCGGAAACACGTAAGCAGTGCGCAGGACTACGGTTCCTCAGGTCCGAGTATCGTCATCCTTTCTAAACTGGTGAATCCTTTGCCTTTTCTCTCGGCGCCTCTCGTGGACCTTCCCTTCACCTCTCTCCACAGATCGATATTTACAGAAGCTTTTCAGATGTAAAAGTTGATGGATCCAATAAAAATCAAGTTTGGTAAGAGGTAAATTATCCGGTCGGAAAAAACATTGTTAGACCCATCGGTACCAACTTGTCGACAACTTACCAATGAGTTGAATGTAAGTAGACTACAAGTAAGCAATTTTCTGATAAATGATATTAGAGAAAATAAGATATGAATATGTGTCGGGCATGAAATCGGATATAACGTGCAGATTCGAGCCCTTCAGACACTCGTCTGCCAGCTCTTGAGAAGTGCCAGAAATTACATCACACGTACGCCAAACACTCACTCGACTACAGACGCTGACTAGCTGGCCATTGACCTCGGGACTCGCTGAGCAGACGTTCCCGCGACAGTGTCGAAGAACGCTGGAATGACATTGTCTCGTGGTACAACCAATCACTCGCCATTTTCCTCTTCATGCTTTTCATACCGCCGGCTAAATCTTCCGGCTTACCAGTATTATGTTTCCACAAAAATATATCACCCTAGAAGACAACAATTTCTATCCAGCAAAGAAAAATTGATAAATTACTGGCACATGTGTATGGGGGTTAGTCATCATGTCTCTGGCATCTTCGTTAGCGTGTCTCCAGATAGCCAGGAATGCTTTCAGTACCGGTAGTCATAAGAAATCTCTAGTCAAATAAGCTAGTTATGGTCAGGTTCCTCGTGTGACATAATAGTCATTGGCTTCGAATGGTGCATTTGAAGTTCACTGGCGCGGAAAACTGACCTAAAGATACCCCAGATGTATGCGGAGTGCAGTCAAGTTTGAACATTCAGGAAGTCAGGGAGAGCTTCGTCACGCGGAGGCTGAACCTCCAAGCTTTGTTACCTATTGTGTGACCGAGACGTCCATTGCTGGCCACATGGAGGGCAGACTACGACCACCTGGTGATTATGCAGATTTATTGACACTTTATTCTACTACACGCAAACACATACAAGAACGAGCTGGCTATAGACACGGCACGACTATGGAGACGGGGAACTTTAAGCTCAAGAGAGCAAGAGAGTTTCAGTAAGGAAGCGCGAAATGGTAAGAGAATGTAGAGGGAGCTGGAAAACATTAAGAAAAGAATATATAAAGAAGGCGGAAATGGAGAGAAAAAAGAAGAAAATAGTCCAGAAAGAAAGGAAAACAGATGACAGGCAAAAGAAAACAGCGAAACAGGAGCCTGTAATGAGAGAGCAAAGCTGTGAAAAAAAGAGACATGCAATTCTCAGATAGCAAGGAACAGGAGAGCCGAGGTAGATCACAACAAGAGAGGAAAGAAAGACCACAAGACAGCAGAACAAACTCCACAGGAAGGAATCAAAGCAGAACAGAGGGACAGACAATGAGCAGTATATAAGGACAAATTCTTGAGAGGAAGTCAGGAAAGATACCGTAAGAAGAGACGAAAACCAAGGCTTCAGGAAACGACAGAGTTTCCCCAGGACATTAAGAACAGCGACAATACAAGAGATGTAAGACCCTTGCGGCGAAAAATTAGAGATCTTTATCGAAAAGGATAATACGAAGCTTTATGGTAATTCCCTGACAATTTTAGTGAGAACAGACTTGTTGTAGACGGACCAACATTCTTAAGTGATGATTAGCTACAAATCTCCTTTACATCTGTTTAATAAGAAATTCTGAGGAATCGCCTGGTATGCATTTAGCAAGAATAAACTGTCGGATGACCTCGTTTGAAGAGACATGACTGTCTGTTGATTTCACGGTTTAACTTTGTAGCTTAGATGAAATTGGTAAGAGAATGAAATTCATACTTGATTCTGAATTTAATGGCACGTGTGTGGCTGTGAGAGGAGGCTGGAGACCCTAGATTTTGTGTTTGATTACATCAAGGAAACTAAGAAGTAATCAAGGAAAAATTCAGACGAGATAATTTCATTTGTTTAGAAAAAAAAAATGGGGTTGTAATGAGAGGGAAGCATAAAGCGGCTGGAAAATGAAAGTAAGATAGAAATCACATGAGAAACAAGAAATCACTGTTGCTGACTATGAATTGCGTGTGGGACCTTCCGGGTTCGAATCCAGGACAGGGCCGTCAGCTCACAGCCAAACCAGCTATTCATCCTCCCTTCGCGACTGTTCTACAAACGACGGCAACAATAATGAAACTGCATAAAGAGAGCTGAATAAGACTGCGAGGTAACGACACTGCAAGGGATGGGGTAAAGCATCGAACCACCTCAGTTTGAGAGTAAAGCAGACAGGTTTTGAACAATGAGCACAAGTAAAGAATGCCAAGACTACAGGAAGACAGTACAAGACAAAGATCGCACAAGGGATCAATAAAGAGGCCAGAAGATTAAGGTAAACAATAAACCACAAGAATAAATCACAGAGGCTGTAGCAAATAAGCAAGAAAACTCAGGGATCACAATATAAGAGCAATAGCTTAGATGAAACTGGTAAGAGAATGAAGGTCATACTTGATTCTGAATTTAATGGCAGGTGTGTGGCTGTGAGAGGAGGCTGTAGGGTTGTAGATAAACGGCAAAACAGACAAAGACTGCGAGAGCTAAAAACACAGGCCATTTGAAAACATCAACACAGCGACTAATAAGCGACAGCTAGAAGGCACCACATGAACAGGACAGGACAGAAAGGTGTCACAGGCAGTAAACTAAACTGAAGAGCAACAGAGAGTCTTATGAAAGACGGCAAAACGAAGAACCCACGACGCCAGCAAGGAGAGACGCCTGGGTATGAAAACGACAGGAAGACTTTTCAAGATGAGCAGCAAGAGACTGGACGAGAGGAGACTAGACAAGAGGCCGCAAGATACGAGAATACAAATTGCAAGAACAAAACAAACTGCTATAGCAAAAAAAAAAAAAAAATTGATAGATAAAACAAGAAGAGAGCAAAGTGAGACTAACAATGAGCAGTAAAACCCAAGGCCGGAGAAAAATAACCGAGGAATGTAAGAAAAACACTGATACAAATGGCTGAAGGACATCGCCGCAGCTACGGAGATTAATGAGAGGCTGCGGCCTGAGGGAACACAACCCACTCATGCACGAGGGAGGAAGCATACTTTGTGGCGGAGGTATGTGACTCGTGAATCAAGCAGTGGAGAAGACGCGTTTCTCTACAGCCTGTATATATATGGATGTCGCACTGGCCGGAGCCGCTGAGGAACGTCGAGAGGCCTCTGAGACCTAGAGGCAGTAGGCCAGGCGAGGAGGATTCTTGAGAAAGTAGAGCCAAGATATTTCTCCCACGCTGACCCACGAGGACGTCATTGCGAGGAAGAACGGCAAATGAGAGTAGGTGAGGCTCGTGTGTGAGTGGATTTTAGTCTACGTAATTTATCATGTTAGCAAATAGACTCTGTGCAATAGATTCAGGTTTCAAAAGATGATAAAATATAATACGTCGTGAGCCTGGCCAGTGGTGTATCAATCTTCAGGTTACATTACAATCTTGGATCTTGTGTATCAGTTGATATTATTTTGACGGTAGAAGAGTTAGTATGCGAGCTCCGGGACCTGTGTGTGATGATGTTTCTCACTATGTATGACCAGAGATATGTCAAGATATTCTTGTAGCTAAATACTGAATGATAACTCGGCCTGCAGTTTAATCATCCCCTCGAGCACGACGGCACAACTCTTGGGGGATATGATGGCTAAGCCCTCGACCTCGACCTAACCCACCTTACTAATGAGTCGTAGCGTCGTGATCAAGGGGTGAAGAACCTGTGGAGGTATTTGGAATTCTTTGTAACGATGACTGTCCAGCTAAGGACGGGTCACAATGTACGAGCGTATTACGAGTCTTGTTGGCATCTGTAATATACACGACGGCAGCAAGGGAATTAAGGCTACCGTGCCACTAGTAATTACAGTAATAACAAGGGTCTATGCCAGCCGGTCAGAATATTGCTGGTGTTGCATATTGAAATTTTAATGCAATCTTCATTTTAGAGTCGTAGGTAAAAAGTGGTGGAACGGGAGTGACTAGTGGGAGGAGGAAGAGGAGGAGGAGGCCACTTTCAAACTTGTTGTGTTTGTATTCACCTTAATCCCATGAGCACGACAGCACGACCCTTGAACACGACGGTACGACCCTTGAGCACGACGGTACGACCCTTGAGCACGACGTTACGACCCTTGAGCACGACGGTACGACCCTTGAGCACGACGGTGCGACCCTTTGGTATGGTGTGGCCTGGCTCGGCCGCCACATCCAAGCGTCACACCTTCCCCTTCGTGTATTCATATTCACGTGAATATCCTTATTCATGGAGTGTTCTTCCCTCTTTCTCACCAGATATTCCTGAATTTTCACATCATTTCCCAAGTCATCTATAAATCACTCGGGTGAACTCAATAGCGTGACGATTACTATAGGATTATCCTTGAGGATGATCAATCATCTCGTCTAAAAATACCTGGTAACCGAGTTTCCATTCCTTATACGATGTTATACAATGGACCTTATAACTTACGTGATGTCTCTGTATCAATATGACTTCTGGCATTATCACAGCCGTGGGATGCGAACTGTGTCGTGCGCAAGAGATGTCGTTACCACGTTCTTTGTGTACATGAGAGTCATTCAGAGGCTTGCCCGTGTCATACTTTACAACGAGGCAATACTTTATTGGCTTTTAAAACTAACACGGATAACCTCATGCCAGAGCAGGATACCCATCTGGAAATCCTCGTCCCAGACTCAGAGATATTGATCCCTGCTTAGGTTTGACCAAATTTGTTTTATTTTTTCTAGGGATACAAATCGTAACGAAACATAAGCCTACTCTCCGCGCCTGAGCAGATCTTACTGAACCTTCTGCAAGCAATTTTGGTTTCATAAGATAACCGTGGAATTAATATGGGACACTTGAGCTTCAGCATATTTTTTTGCGAATCGTGGAAGACAATTTGGTCGAGCAGGTCAGCGACGTGGCCGTACTGCCAACAAGGGTTCCTGATGGCGGTGGTGAAGGTGTGTGTCAGTGGCGGCGCTGGTCCTCTGTTCTCGGCTGCTGCACCAACACCTTCAGTAATGTAATGTTGGACATAAACACTTCCGCTGTTCTTCGTGTCTTTCATAACAGTGATTGTTTCATCAGAAGGTAAAATTGCCCCGAAGAAATTGATGGTAAGAAGGGTGGTGAATGGCATATAGGGGTAGACCTTAAATGACGGGTGAATAGCTTAATAGGAGCCCCAAGGGCAATTTAGTTCTTAACCTACTGGGCAAAAAGAGGAATGGTATGAAGTGGGGGTCAGTGAGGTGTCTAATAAAAAAAAAGCAGGTAATGCCGTCGCCAGTCCAGAAAGGGTGACAGAGTACAAGCAGGCGTCATTCTCAACATCATATGTACACTAGATACGAGTACCTATTACAGTTTATCATAACAAACTCTTATGTTAGATCAAAGGATAGTTCTAACGTCTGATCATCGTATGTATGCTTAACGTAATGTCATCGTACAAGTGCTCCGTCTTACAAATGTTACAACTGGAGGTGTTAACAAATAAAATGTGCGTGATTCTTAACCTTTAACCTTATGCAGCTCATTCAAGTCTTCCTTGAAAAAAAAACTTAGATTCAACTGGGCGGGACAAAGACCGGGAGACGAATAGTGTGTCGGACACCATGACAAATTTATCCACAGTGAGGGTTGACTCTGGACGATCATTTTCTTGTATTACGCCGCCTGCTGGGTACGAGCACCACTGTGACTCTATGTTAGGCTACCATGGGATTCAATTTGTCTGTCTAGGATACCATGGGATTTGATTAGGCTACCATAGGATTTCCTTTGTCCAGTTAGGTTACCATGGGATTTCATTTGTCTGTCTAGGATACCATGGGATTTGATTAGGCTACCATAGGATTTCCTTTGTCCAGCTAGGTTACCATGGGATTTCATTTGTCTGTCTAGGATACCATGGGATTTGATTAGGCTACCATAGGATTTCCTTTGTCCAGCTAGGTTACCATGGGATTTCATTTGTCTGTCTAGGATACCATGGGATTTGATTAGGCTACCAAAGGATTTCAGTTGTCCAGCTAGACTACCATGGGATTTCATTAGAGTTTTGTGATCGGATTCTTCATTTTCAGCATGGTTTATAATCAGGTTTCTCTATTGCATCTTATGTTAACCATATACTTCTGCTGCATCATAGGTTGTGTTTGTAAAGGGGGAGGTCCGAATTCAGGTTCAGACTCAATTTTGACGTGCGATACGAATTCTGGTTAAACTGTCTTTAGTTGTTGATATCTGTACATACACACATGCATACAAGGCCAGTCAGCCTGTCCTTCAGATCCGCAATGTGTGCCAAATAGTGCGAGCCTTTCTTACCCCCATTTACCACTTCCACACACATTTGTTCAGCAACAAGGACCCCAGCCCAAGGTTAGGAGAAGAAAGATAGCACTTTTACCCGCATGGATGGGTAAATGGTCGACAGCAAACTCAAAGCAGGTGGCTTTCTTTTGACGTATTGCATTGTACATAATCTCCATGATATTCGGCCCCTCACCTCATGGTAGAGTATCCTTAGAGTAACAGTTACAAGTTAGGATCGTTTGCCAGACGAGTGGGATTCTTTGTCTTGAGAGGACAATTAGAGGCTCTTCACCTGCCGTTGGTCAGGTGATCAAGTCATCATCAACAACAGGACAGAATATCAAAAGAAGGCAGAAGTTTTCCTTGCAGGAAGTCCTGAGAGATTAGCACGGTATCAGGTGTTGCCCTGAACACATTTATTAACTCTAATTCTTTCTTTGATAAGACCAGTCACTTTTTACAGAAGGCAGCGTCTGTTCGAGAGCTGGTCTGAAAAGAAATAATGATCCAGGAGATATTGTGCACGAGTGAGCATGGCTTAACCTGTCACGAACAGTCACCAGGTTATTGGTGTACATCAGAAATAGATTTTTAAAAAATTGTCACCGAAGCGTCATCGCTTCTGACAACGATACTGTATGTTTGTCACTTCATTGCTGATGTGTGAGTGATAGGGTGAAGGAAGGGGATTAGAGGCAGACCACATGCTTCTTAATCATGGTGTATATGGTACATAGGACACCGTCCACACACCACCAAAAGATACTCTACAAAGATCCCCTGAAAAGGGCTCAGTCACTTTTTTTAAATTCAATATCAACCCATTGACCACGACGCTACGATCCCACCTCCAATATGTTCGCCTGGTCTTTGACCTAACCCTGAGGCGTCAGGTCAAATACGAGGCTGTTAAACTCAAGGGTCTTACTGTCGCGTTCAAGTGTGGTGCCTTAAGAGGTTAAATATCCAACAAACTTCGGGTTATATGCCACACATTGAGATGGATGAATAACACCTCAAAAGAGCTTCGCGATGGCTTTGTGAAACTGTTGTACAAATTGTCTTCACATGTGGACCCAACGGCTCCTGAGGACAATTTGCATTCATTAAACTTTATTCGTTTGTTGATACGACGGATCGTAAACTCCTGGCTCCAGCAGATGATGTAGCACCGCGCCACAAACTTGGAGTTACGTGCCAGAGACTCTGACTTGAGTGGGACGGATGCCCCGCCACTCTTGGCATCGGATTCCTTTCTAATGAGTTAGACGACCGTAGACGGACGTCTGCCGGCAGTTAAAAACCACACCTGATTACTTGACAGTCATAAGGAAATCTTTCAAGCTGCGCTGGGAATTATTTGGAACCTTCTGTTGGTGGGAACATGGAGACACCTTACAAACTTTCTTCTGAATGTTTGGTCGACCAGAATGGTACGGGTGACGTTGCAGATGGTTGGGGAACATGAACATTCATATGTTAGGTCCTGAGCAGGAGTCACTTATAAGTTCTGCCGACGAATTTGTCACTCAAGTGTGTCATTCAAAGCGAGTAAGGAGTAGAACTGATTATTCATCCCATCCAGTCGTTTTGCCAGCGTACGTTAAAGGCCAAAGAATATGAATTTTAATGAGAATGTTTTGAAGTTAGTGGGAACCTTAGGTGGGTGGGTGTCAGCGTGTGTGTGTGTGTGTGTGTGTGTGTGTGTGTGTGTGTACAGCGAGCGGTAATGGCTTCAACGTGTAGTGTGTTTATTGTTGTACCCAATATGATGACGGACGCAGCCCAAAGAAGTTGAGGTTCAAAGGAGGAGGCGCAGCCTATCCTAGCTCACAAAACACACCTGATTGAGTGAACTGTTGGTGTATTTGATATGCCATGTCACACTCACACTCATACGTACAAAAAAAAAGATACTTTCCACACCTATATATTCATGTACAGACCTCACACGATGATGGAAAATGGAGAGATTGAGGTTAAAGAATGATGTAGATCAACTGAGGTTAAACAGCTAAATGTAGAACCACACTGCAGAAGACATAGACAGCACTACGACCGGGTATCATTTGAAAGGTACGACTGAGTGAAGGAATGAGTACACTGGATAGCTCGACTTGTCTTACCCTTCTGCCAGCTCCCATTTGCCTTACCTTCCTGCCAGTTCCCGGGAGTACGAGCCAACACGTCCGCTTTCCATTAACTTAGGTCCTGCGTCGCCCCTCGTTCTCCTCATCCTGAGTTCCCCGTCCCTCGGGTCCTGCGCCACAACGTTCATCCATCTTTGTCTTCCGAGGGACCTCTTCCCACGCATTTCTACTCTCGATGTCTGTCTGGGTCCTCGTTTGTCTCCTGTTCTCCCTATACACATATAGTATATCAACTTTTTTCTTTCTCTAGTGCGGGTATCGCAGACCCGCTTGTGGCTAAGTGTGGTCTCTTTATTACATTCCATGCAAAATCACAGCATCTTTCTTCTTCAGTGGCTGTCAGCAAACATACTTCACCACAGCAAAATCAGCTGCTCTGACATAATAGATAATAGATATTATCATATTTATCATCAATCTTAATTGTGTAATATGCATCTCCAAATACGTATTGAAAGAGATGTTTAGAAAACAAAAATTTATTATGAATGGGACCCAATGTAGCTAAGCTACGGAAGGAGCAGGACAACCATTGAATCGCCAACTCTAGAACACAGAACGAAAAGGAGACTCGATTACAACCCTCAACTTTATGAACTGGTTAGGCAGCATTAGTATCGAGCAGCTCTTTGATACAGGCAGCAATACCCGATCAACCAGAGGACAAGCGTAACGTTGATTTAAGATAATGCCTAGAAAGCGAAACTAAAGAGTAAACGACTTAGAAAAGATGTGAAGAAATACACTTGAAGTGTTGTGTGGAGGAAACCAGCCAAGTGTCAAAAGGTTTAAAAAGTTGTAAGATACTAAAGGATTGTGAGACAGGGCCCTACGATAGTGAGATGGGACTCCCACGATTGCGAGACGGGGGCCCACGACTGCGAGACTCCTTCTCATCTATGAACACAGACACACACACACAAGTTTGAGTGATGTACATGCTTGTGATAACCTTCTCCGTCGTGCACTGTTCACCCACTGTTTTCTTGACCGACCTCATCATCTCCACAGATAGATAAGAAATGGGAAAAACGGCGATGGTTGAAGTGTATGAGGAGCGGTGGGGCTCCCTGGGCCGTCCGTGGGGTCACAGGGGTTGCCGCGCCACCGGATCTAGCCAGGGTTCTCCCCACCCGGGCGCCGCGCCCTGAACTCACCCAACACACGTTTATCCCCCAGGACCAACAGCAACATGCTCCTGCTTCGAGCGAATAATTCATTTCTGACAATGCCACAGCAAACGTAGCCTAACTCCAACGAATAATTCAGCTCTGAAACTGCCGCAGCAAACGTAGCCTAACACTAACTCGACGCACCTCAGGAAACTATGATTATATGTTTATTGAGTTTGTTTATGAGCTATTAACCCAATGCATCTTGTTTTTTTGCTTACGGGTGCGATTGTTGGCCTGGGATGATGTCGGGGGATGGCTGGACCGACCGACCTCGGCAAACTGGCTCCTGGTGCGTGAGTAAGGCGTCGCTTCCGTCCAGCGTCACTCGAGATCATGTGATACAGTCAGGATCGGACGAAGAATTATGTTTTCTTAGTCTAGTCTGATAAGTAAAGCTGGCTGCAGCAGTCTGAATTTGGTCATGCCGGCGATGAAGGGTCCTTTGGTTACTATAAAACATTGCGACCAACAAACCTCCACCTAGGATCGGACATGTGTTGTGTTCCAGGCCCTATGATATAAACCGGAGGTATCCAGTATAGACGACGTAGCGTTGTTAACCCGTTTCATGTGTCGAGAAAGAGACTATGGCTTAGAGATGATAGGTTACCTCCGTCACCACGGCCTTCACTATGGGCATCATCCACCAGGGAAGAAGTTATCAGCATCGTCCGCAATTGTTGCAACCTGGTGGCTCAGCCGCCGCCCGCCCGTGCTGACTCGCCGAGCTACGGAGCACAGCCCGAGACGCGGATACCTTGGATAGTACAGCTCCTCATTAGGAAGGACAAATAACAAATAATGTTAACCAAAAGTAGAGTCCAGGACACGGAAGCCAAGTATACCTTCCATTAAATGTTCAGTGTTACATATATAATGTCACTTTTCGACCCTCAGCATTTGCGAGAGTTCGTCTAGTGGCGTCCGGAGTAAGGCCCAGGACCCCTGCGGGCGGCTGTGGGAACAACGGGTTTTACTCTGTCGTGCGACGGACAAAGGACAAAAAGTTCCCATGTACCCAGTGGTCTTACTCCCCCGACCCCCTTCCCTCTGCAACAAAGACGGGTCTATGGCCACACAAGAAATGAATACAGTGGTACTGTAATGTGGTTCGTCATGTGTGTGTTCAGAGACGTTGGGTTGGGAGCCTGTCGCTAGTGTTACCACTAAGCTGTCCTGGACACAGGTCATAGAAGTATACCAGTAGGATATGACAGCTGGAGTATCTCGTGACCAAGACCAGACGACACGGCCCTATCACAGCCTTGTCCATTTATAAGGTTATCCTTCTTCAACCTCTCGAATTATGATGTCCTATGATTACCTTTTTGCATTGTATGGGGAGGGAGTTCTACTCTTGCCGCCCCGTCTCTTAAACTTCCTGTAAAGTCATACAGAACGCTAGAATGGAAGAGTGCTGGATGATATTCGCATTGAAGTCTTCTCTCAATGTGTTCCATCCTCTTTACTTTGTCTCCACTCGGGTTGAAGTTCATAAAAAATGCACGTAGGCGAACAGGAACAGGTCCAAATCCTTTTTTTCTTTATCAGAAAATGCACAAATCTGGATAATAATACAAATCAATCGTTTATATACTATGTATTAAGTACGAAACACGGTGTTCATCCTGAGCACAACGTTCCTAAGCATAACTTTTAAATTCGACATCACACTCAGAGGAAAAGAGAAAGTCGGCCTTTTTTCCTGCTGAAGCTGTTGTTTAGTGTTTACAATTAAAATGCTTGATGCTGAGAGAGGGAAGAGAACTAAAGAGCTGAGCAAGGAGCAAAATATTCAGATAACCAACATCACAAAGAAAATAAATGTATGAACGGCCCTTGAGCCTCGATTGCCAGTTTCACTTAAGATTCGCCTCGGGAATCTGAATTGATCACTTGAGCAAATCATGATTATGAGATAGATTTTACGCCATATTGGTTAAAATATAATCACTCCTTACCTATTTTTCCCGAAGCTCAAGAGACAATTTGCCTGAATGACTCGTTCTACTTTTTTTTTAGGGGAAGGGGAGAGCGAATGCCAGCGATCATGCATCACATAAACTTTAGAGTTTAGTAAGGTCCTCTTGTAATCTATTGCAATTCTCATCACTCTCTACCTCCTTCATGACCTTGGCATCATCTGCAAACACATTCAGGTATGAGTCCAGTCTTGTCAAGTCATTTCCTCGTGTGGACACGTTAGCTCCATGGAACAAAGAAATAAAAGAGTCAGTTTTGTCGCTTCTTGCACAACGTACACAGCTACCTCCTGTTCTGTGATCGGTCGACACATTTACACGGAGGGAAACACGGGCATGAATCACTGAATAACTGACATAGCGGTGGTCTGGCTTATGCCTCCATACCTTATGTGAATAAACTGAGGGTAAACCTTGTGAAACACTGCTGTCTCACTGGCCACAACCACAGTACAGAGGGCAGAGAGGGTAAGGTCAAGACCCATCCTACTGCCCCCAAGGTTAAGTCAAAAGCCAGGCCATCATACAAAATGAGTGTTTTGACAGACGGACGAGAGAACATGATTTTTCTCCGCTTTCCAAAGGAGACAAGAAATGATTCTGTGCCGAGATATGGAATCAGGACCGAGGGCCACAGTTGCTAATAGCAAGACCACTTGGCCACGCAGCCTCCACACGTAATTCAATGTGACCTTGTTTGTTTTGATAATGTGTGTGTGGGGGAAGAGTGAAAGAGGTTGGGTCAGAACACAAAGACCGCCCCAGATGGGAGCCCTCTCCCCCCACCAGCCTCTCACCACCGCCCACGCTCGGTAATAGCATGGGTGGCTTCCTGCTAACTGCTCCCATAGAATCATGCCACTAATTACACGGGTCGATGGTCACATTAAGGTGATCATTGAATTAAGTTTCATCTGGAAACAAAATTGTATGGAATCAGGTTGTGAGAAAGGGTAGGTGCTCTTGATAGGCCTACAAACCTTTATATATATATATATATATATATATATATATATATATATATATATATATATATATTTTTCTTTGTCGCTGTCTCCCGCGTTTGCGAGGTAGCGCACGGAAACAGACGAAAGAAATGGCCCAACCCACCCCCATACACATGCCTTGATTCAATCCACTGACAGCACGTCAACCCCGGTATACCACATCGCTCCAATTCACTCTATTCTTTGCCCTCCTTTCACCCACCTGCATGTTCAGGCCCCGATCACACAAAATCTTTTTCACTCCATCTTTCCACCTCCAATTTGGTCTCCCTCTTCTCCTCGTTCCCTCCACCTCCGACACATATATCCTCTTGGTCAATCTTTCCTCACTCATTCTCTCCATGTGACCAAACCATTTCAAAACACCCTCTTCTGCTCTCTCAACCACGCTCTTTTTATTTTCACACATCTCTCTTACCCTTACGTTACTCACTCGATCAAACCACCTCACACCACACATTGTCCTCAAACATCTCATTTCCAGCACATCCATCCTCCTGCGCACAACTCTATCCATAGTCCACGCCTCGCAACCATACAACATTGTTGGAACCACTATTCCTTCAAACATACCCATTTTTACTTTCCGAGATAATGTTCTCGACTTCCACACATTCTTCAAGGCTCCCAGAATTTTCGCCCCCTCCCCCACCCTATGATCCACTTCCGCTTCCATGGTTCCATCCGCTGCCAGATCCACTCCCAGATATCTAAAACACTTCACTTCCTCCAGTTTTTCTCCATTCAAACTCACCTCCCAATTGAATTGACCCTCAACCCTACTGTACCTAATAACCTTGCTCTTATTCACATTTACTCTTAACTTCCTTCTTTCACACACTTTACCAAACTCAGTCACCAGCTTCTGCAGTTTCTCACATGAATCAGCCACCAGCGCTGTATCATCAGCGAACAACAACTGACTCACTTCCCAAGCTCTCTCATCCCCAACAGACTTCATACTTGCCCCTCTTTCCAAAACTCTTGCATTCACCTCCCTAACAACCCCATCCATAAACAAATTAAACAACCATGGAGACATCACACACCCCTGCCGCAAACCTACATTCACTGAGAACCAATCACTTTCCTCTCTTCCTACACGTACACATGCCTTACATCCTCGATAAAAACTTTTCACTGCTTCTAACAACTTGCCTCCCACACCATATATTCTTAATACCTTCCACAGAGCATCTCTATCAACTCTATCATATGCCTTCTCCAGATCCATAAATGCTACATACAAATCCATATATATATATATATATATATATATATATATATATATATATATATATATATATATATATTTTTTTTTTTTTTTTTTTTTATACTTTGTCGCTGTCTCCCGCGTTTGCGAGGTAGCGCAAGGAAACAGACGAAAGAAATGGCCCAACCCCCCCCCCCCCATACACATGTACATACACACGTCCACACACGCAAATATACATACCTACACAGCTTTCCATGGTTTACCCCAGACGCTTCACATGCCTCGCTTCAATCCACTGACAGCACGTCAACCCCTGTATACCACATGACTCCAATTCACTCTATTTCTTGCCCTCCTTTCACCCTCCTGCATGTTCAGGCCCCGATCACACAAAATCTTTTTCACTCCATCTTTCCACCTCCAATTTGGTCTCCCTCTTCTCCTCGTTCCCTCCACCTCCGACACATATATCCTCTTGGTCAATCTCTCCTCACTCATTCTCTCCATGTGCCCAAACCATTTCAAAACACCCTCTTCTGCTCTCTCAACCACGCTCTTTTTATTTCCACACATCTCTCTTACCCTTACGTTACTTACTCGATCAAACCACCTCACACCACACATTGTCCTCAAACATCTCATTTCCAGCACATCCATCCTCCTGCGCACATCTCTATCCATAGCCCACGCCTCGCAACCATACAACATTGTTGGAACCACTATTCCCTCAAACATACCCATTTTTGCTTTCCGAGATAGTGTTCTCGACTTCCACACATTTTTCAAGGCTCCCAAAATTTTCGCCCCCTCCCCCACCCTATGATCCACTTCCGCTTCCATGGTTCCATCCGCTGACAGATCCACTCCCAGATATCTAAAACACTTCACTTCCTCCAGTTTTTCTCCATTCAAACTCACCTCCCAATTGACTTGACCCTCACCCCTACTGTACCTAATAACCTTGCTCTTATTCACATTTACTCTCAACTTTCTTCTTCCACACACTTTACCAAACTCAGTCACCAGCTTCTGCAGTTTCTCACATGAATCAGCCACCAGCGCTGTATCATCAGCGAACAACAACTGACTCACTTCCCAAGCTCTCTCATCCCCAACAGACTTCATACTTGCCCCTCTTTCCAGGACTCTTGCATTTACCTCCCTTACAACCCCATCCATAAACAAATTAAACAACCATGGAGACATCACACACCCCTGCCGCAAACCTACATTCACTGAGAACCAATCACTTTCCTCTCTTCCTACACGTACACATGCCTTACATCCTCGATAAAAACTTTTCACTGCTTCTAACAACTTGCCTCCCACACCATATATTCTTAATACCTTCCACAGAGCATCTCTATCAACTCTATCATATGCCTTCTCCAGATCCATAAATGCTACATACAAATCCATTTGCTTTTCTAAGTATTTCTCACATACATATACATATATATATATATATATATATATATATATATATATATATATATATGAAATTTTTAGTCTTGAGTAAAGAGGTGGTCTGCACATGGGTCCGTATTTTGAAAAGAGATAGTCAGTCCCCAGAAACTTTACCCTCTTTTTTTTTTTTTGCCAGTTCAAATGTATATAAACAAAATGTTTTTGATAGAGTGGGTGAAGTAGGGCACATAACATGCGTAGGTGGAGCCAAACATAGAGGACTGTATTTACGATGAAGCAAAGGTAGGCAGATGCCAACCACTCATTTCATTGTCATGTTTCGTAATAATCTTTAGTATCGTTAGGCAAACATTTGGTTAAAGAAAAAATAGTCATCCACTGCAGTCTAGGGGTTTGCAACCCGCGTGCCGCATGCGGCCCCCCGATCGGTTTTGTGCGACCCTTGGCCTCTTTCGTAAGAATATGCTTATTGCATCAACGGCCCCCACAGTCCCATTTGCCGGAAGCCTCTAAATGTCTAAATTTGGATATGAATAATGGTGTTGGTATTATACAAGTCGAACAAGGCTACCTATGAACACACACACACACACACACACACACACACACACACACACATTACATCCAGGTATAAGATTTATAATACCCAGATCGCACTGTCAGTCATAAGAATAAAAGACTGGGCAAAGTACACTAAATATAATGCACACCGTACGACACGTTACTTGAGACAGGGTATAGCTCAGAGCATTTCAGAATCTTAATTATAGTACGAGAGTTCCCCTAAGTTCATCAGTATCAGTGAAATTATCACAAATTTTCCAGTGCCTCAGGTGCTGTGCAATAACAGAATTAATACCAAACAAATTTTGGCCCTTTAAATGCTGTGACATGTAGCAAGTTGTATTCAAGGTCTGAATTTGTTTACGCCCTAAATTTGTCTGTAGATGAGTAAGAATTTGGTTCCTTTAACACAAAGACAACTATGTGGGTTACTGAGAACGTTACAGAAAATAGCATAATTTGGTTTTCCTTTAAATTCAGCTCCCGACGAGATGTCACAACGTTTAAATGTCTGTGATATTTGTTTATCATATTTCTTGGCCGTATTCAAGTCTGTCTGTCAGTTTAAGGTTGATAGTGCTCTAAGTCATATGTTGCAACTGGATATATTGTGATTTTATGTAGGTTACATAAATCTTCATTTTGATAATTTCTTGTACCACTTCAGAATGGATCTTTACATATTTGTTCTAGTGCAGACTTGCTTGAGTCTGATAGAATAGGTTTATCCTCAGAGCAATTGAAACCTTTGATTTATTTGTCGCATTTGTAATACGAACAGAGCATTTTCTTGTAGTTATCTTCAATGAAATTCTTCTTACACTTCCAGCAATTACCATTTCCTTGTTATCTCTTTAATCTGATCTGAAATAGAATCTGAATACAATTTATAAATCGAAATTCACTTCTTCATATTGTTTTTGTCTTTTGTCGCAAACATTCCTCTTTAATTCCGGTTTATGTAGAATAATACCTTTTTCCTTGGACCTTTTTCCTCAAAAGTTGAGGTTTGCACCACTTGGAAACATAGTGTATGATATATAACAATTTATCATTAATGAAGATTATCTATTACTTACGTAATCGATATTAGTTATTGATCAATAATTATACGAATCATGACTTCCTATTAAGACCTACAAATTCCCAAACATTCTTGGCGTGGATGGTGTGGTTTTAAACCATAACAACAATAATACAATAAGTTTGTTCTTCGGGACAGCTGTTGCATATAGATATGCCAGTGGGAGCTGATGGATTCCGCGTTCCAAACGTTATTGAGCATGAAAAACAGAACAAATTAGAATGGGTAAGTTTACATGAGATTTGGAGAAAGAATATATAGAGGGTACTCATGCTGCGATTTTTAACAATATCTTGGGTGTATATTTAGAGTAGAAGCAGACTCTCAGGTAGTGAAGTGTTTTGACGGAAACATGCCTAACGATTAATTTGGTCGAGCAGATTTATAATTTTCACATGTTTTCGGTTTGATGTTCAATACTAATTTTGTGTTTTAGTGTGTATAGTTTAGGGATTTTTTTCCTACGATCAGTTGAATCTAACCTTATATGGTAGACTTTAAATGAAGCACCACCATCACCTTAATTTATAGAGTAAAGCGAGTCATATAAATGCATTACTTATAGTTTATTAGAAGGGTGATGATTGACATATTTAGGTTCATCTCTGAATATATCAGTGACAGTGGGGAGGGCTATGAAATTCAGGGCAAATGTGTATTTGAATAATATAGACTGGTAAAATACTTGCAAAAATTAGTAAAAATTATGTGAACAAAATCACCTAACGCCCATTAGTTGAATTACATCTTGCATGTTGTGTGATTAACATGTGATTGTTGTGGTCAATTTTTAGTTACACTCAGTGGGAATTTTGTATGTCAGTGTAAACATAAGTACAGATTCCAAAGGAGCATGCTGCTTGACCACGTTGCTGACTGTATTGATGTATATGAATTTTCATAGGATCTCTTGATTTTTTTATTGTTTAGGCCAATTATACATAAAAAAAATTCTTAAACTTCATAGCTATAAATACATTGTGGTTTACAGATGGATTCCAGCATGGATATGTTTTCTTACCATGTTAATCACCATGTGGCCTCAGAGCACAAAAGAATTGGCAATATATTTGACTGAAATATGTAGTAAATATAGACTTCTAGGAGAACTTAATTAGTGTATTAGAAATTAAAGTAAAAACTCAAGATTTTAGTTGGATACATGGTGTGAAGAAATAATTTGAAAGGTGTATGGACAAGAGTGTTATAAGATGATGTGAGAATGTAGATTGCATGGTAGAGGATAGGTTTGTCAAAAAGATATTTGGGCAGTAGTATAGTTAAAGATATAATAAGAGGTAGACTATAGAACAGATGAGAAATGTGTTGAGAAGGATTTTATTAGGACTCGGAATATTTCAGATAGATATCAAAGGGCTTATTTGTAATCATATGTATGGAAAGTGAAAAAGCAGAGACATCTATGGTTGTGTGGAATTCCACTTTTTGCTTAGCACAATGGACATGGGTTAAGGATGTTTGTGGGCAGCATGAAAGGATATGTGAACTTGATTCACCCAGTGTAAATAGGGACAGACTTAAAGAGAATAGATTGATAGATAGATAGATAGATGCTGAACAGGTATCTGTAAGTTGATATAATTTCTTAGTTTTGTTTCATATTGTAATATTTCAGTTAAAAGGGCCTGGACAAGATGAATTTTGTCGCACCTTTGTAATTAATGAGGAAGACCATACATTAGGTAATGCCCTTAAACATGTCATCATGCAAAAGTAAGTTTAAATGTGAATCTGTGAGTCATGTCTTAATTTTAGTACTCTATAAATTTTCTTTCTGTTTATCTGTCTTTACCTTCTTATTTTTCTGTCTGTTAGCATGTGTGTCTATTTCTCGATATCTGTCTATCTATCTATTTCTCTATATCTATCTATCTGTGTTAGCAAGGTAGCATCAAGAACAGAGAACTGAGCCTTAGTTGGAAAACCCTCACTTGGCCCTCTTCTCTGTCCCTTCTTTTGGAAAATTAAAAACGAGAGGGGAGGATTTCCAGCTCCCCATTCCCTCCCCTTTTCGTTGCATTCTATGACATGCAGGGAATATGTGGGAAGTACTCTTTCTCCCCTATTGGTGGCAATGGGAATGGATGAAGGCAGCAAGTATAAATATGTAAATATGTATATATGTATATGTTGAAATGTATAGGTATGTATATGTGTGTGTATGTATATACATGTGTATGTGGGTGGGTTGGGCCATTCTTTCGTCTGTTTCCTTGTGCTACCTCGCCAATGCAGGAGACAGTGACAAAGTATGATAAATGTAAATATTTTTTTTATTATTATACTTAGTTGCTGTCTCCCATGGAAGACAAAACTTTCCATGGTTTACCCCAGATGCTTCACATGCCCTGGTTCAATCCATTGACAGCACATCAACCCCAGTATACCACATCGTTCCAATTCACTCTATTTCTTGCACACCTTTCACCCTCCTGTATGTTCATGCCCCGGTTGCTTAAAATCTTTTTCACTCCATCCTTCCACCTCCAGTTTGGTCTCCCACTTCTCATTCCCTCCACCTCTGACATACATGTCCTCTTTGTCAGTCTTTCCTCATTCATTCTCTCCATGTGACTAAACCACTTCAATACACCCTCTTCTACTCTCACCACCACACACTTTTTATTACCACATGTCTCTCTTACCCTTTCATTACTCACTCAATCAAACCATCTCACACAGCATATTGTCCTCAAACATTTCATTTCCAACACATCCATCTATCCCTGGTGATAGGGGAGAAAGAATACTTCCCATATATTCCCTGTGTGTCGTAGTGGGGAACTGAAAGGGGAGGGAGCAGGGGGCTGGAAATCACCCCTCCAGTTTTTACTTCTCCAAAAGAAGGAACAGAGAAGTGGGCCAAATGAGGATTTTCTCTCTAAGGCTCAGTCCTGAGAAACTGCAGAAGTTGGTGACTGAGTTTGGAAGAGTGTGTGAAAGGAGAAAGTTGAGAGTAAATGTGAATATATAGCTTAAACTTAGCAGGGTTGAGGGACAGGTTAGTTGTGGTGTGTGTCTGAATGGTAGAAACTTTGAGGAAGTTAACCGTTTTATGTACCTGGGAGTGGACATGGCAGCAAATAGAACCATAGAAGATGAAGTGAGTTGTAGAGTGGATGAAGGGGATAAAGGTTCTGGATGCACTGAAAAATTTGTGAAAAGAGAGAATATTATGTCTCAGGGCAAAAATAGGTATGTTTGAAGGTATAGTAGCCCAAACAACATTAAATGGATGCAAGACATAGGCTATAGATAAGGGTGTGTGGAAAAGGCTGGATGTACTGGAAATTAAATGTTTGAGGACAGTATGTGGCATGAGGTGTTTTTATTAAGTAAGTAATGAAAGGATAAGAGAGATGAGTGGTAATTAAAAGAGTGTGGTTGAGAGAGCTGAAGAGGGCGTGCTGAAATGATTTGGGCATATGGAGAGGATGAGTGAGGAAAGGTTGACAAAGATATGTGTCAGAAGTGGAGGGAACAAGGAGAACAGGAAGACCTAATTGTTGATGGATGGATGGAGTGAAAAATTTTTTAAGCAGCTGGGGCCTGAACATAAAGGAGGTTGAAAGGCATGCGAGAGAGTGAATTGGAATGATGTGGTATACTGGGGTCGACATGCTGTCAGTGAACTGAACTAGGGCATGTGAAGCATTCAGGGTAAATCATGGAAAGGTCTGCGGGGCTTGGTTGTGGATAGGGAGTTGTGGGTTCAATGCATTTAGCTTGACAGCTAGAGAATTAATGTGAGCGGATGTGACCTCATCTGTTCCTGGCGCTACCTCACTAATTCAGGAAACAGCAATCAAGTATGAAAAAATTTGTGTATGGCAACCATGTAGTATTAAGTATCATTAAGTGACTATTCATCAAGAGGATCATTTCCACTGTACCTTTCCCCCTCCTTCACTTACCCACCGCTACCTCTACTGATCCATTTATATGTTAGCTCTAGTAACATTACATGGCCAAAGAAGCCATGTTAGTACACTTTTTTATATATATCCTTTGCATTTTCTTGTATTTCATTCATAAATAGTAATGTGTGATCAATAGATTTGCAAACCTAACTATGATTTTGCAGTTTCATTAACATATAGACCTATTTAAAGATGTTTTATAGAAATTCATATGTATCATCTGCCCAGCATTTAAGTTGTATCAGTTTCCAGTGTACAAAGTTTGCTCTCACTCCTTTTAAGAATTTGTTACATACTGTTTTACTGTGTTATTAACTTTTGCATCTTCAGTAACTATATTGTCAGCATCCCTTTAGTGAGGTGGTAAAGAATCTTTCAATTGAAAACTTTTTCTTATTGTAGCCCTGCCATAGAATTTTGTGGCTACACAGTTCCACATCCAATGGAACGAAAAATTCATGTTCGTGTCCAAACAAATGGAATTCCAGCTATTCAGGTTCTACATCAAGCTCTGAAAGATCTCAAAGAACAAAATGAAACTGTCAAAAAATTGATTCAGGTGAGTATTTACTTACATTCATAACTCTCCATTATGCATTGTGGCATCATTTCTTTATTTTTGATAGAGTAATACAGTTTTTCAATAGTGTTTACATATGTGAATCTTTTGATTTATGACTAGTTTTATATATAACTGATTTTATTCATACCAGTGGAAAAAGATTTAAATTTTATTTTCCTCAATTTAACTCTTTTTTTATTGTAAGAAATGAAAATTTAAAGGTATAAAATGTATTATCATCCACTGTTATTTTCCTAGACTTGATACATTGACAAGCATTTAATGCAGGTTGTTGCACCTAGAATCATCATTATGATATTTATTCAGTTCTTGATCATCTTAGAACAGTAGTGTGTCAAACAACAAACAGCTGTGCTTCAAACATATCTTACATCATTGTACAGTATACCAGTAATTGCATTTTTGAAGAATTAGCCACTTACTCTTTATTTAAGCCAATATGTTAGATAATGGAATATATAAACTTAAAGAAACTTCATATTCTCTCCTCAGGATGAAGTAAAAAGATACCAAGAGACACATCAGCAGTCTGAATTAGAGGAGATGGAATCACAGTAATAGATTGGTTTAAAACTGAAGTCTGTTGGCCATGTCATATCATCCAAGATACAGTAAGATTGACTGATGTTGAAAGAAAGACTGTTGACATTGGGTAATTTTCCCCTAGGCATTTGATAATGCAATTTTTTTTAATATCAAATAAAAATGGTAATGGAAATGCACTGTTTAAGTTATGTTCTTAATTTGGGTTTAGGGGCAGTGCAAATTCAAACTTGATGTTTTGTTTGACCAGGCAAAGGTAGAAGGGTGAAATTTACCATGTTTGCTGTATGAGTATGTTAGTCATCCACACATTTTATGGCATTCATTTACTGACTCGTCAGGGACTTGAACTAGAAAGTATTATTTCACATGGCTTGTATTTCCATTCTTTCAATTGATCTGATGTATATTGGTGTGATTCTTTGCTCATGAAATTAATAATTAGATAAGACCAAAGGTTCCCAAACTATGACATGCAACATGTTTTCAAATTGCCCATTTGAACTGCATGTCTAGAACATCACAGACTAAATATGCTTGGAATCAGACTTGAGTATCACTGCTTCCTTCAGAGTATTGATATATTTTATTATGTCTAATGTTTGCAAGCAAGATGTAAATATTTTAGTGTTTATGTGTGGAGTGCTGTAGCATTAGTAATACCTTCTGCATTGTTGTAGTTCCAGTATCATCAAAGTTGATAGGAAATTGAATTCACTGCACTATTTGCTGTAGAGTTTTAACATCATTACTCCTACTAGAGATTCAGTATGCTTTAGACTGAATTTAACCTTGTGGCTCAGTTATCTAAACAGGTTTGGGGACTCATGTTTAAGACAGGAGTTTGCTCCCTTATTCTAGAGCTCATAGTAAAGTAAACTGTGGAAATCCAACTCCTAGGATTTTCCCCTTCAATACCTAAGTGGTTTGTTCCAGAAATTTACTGGATTTTTGGATAGTAATAAAAGTTTGCACTAAAGAAATTTCCATTGTGCACCTGAGAATCAAGATTGAAAACTGCTCTGTTGTATGGTCACCAACCAAACAGGGGAAATGGATTAGCTAGAGAGAGACTATAGAGACAGTCTGTAGGTAGGGATAAAGGAGTGGAATGAATGGATTATCACAAAAGATTTAAAGAACCACAACTGTGCAGCCTAGAAAGAAGGGAAAGACACTGTTATATATGCATGCCAAAAAATATATAAAGCTAAAAGCCACACATAGGGGAATAAACAGGACGATCAGATAAACAAGTATACCTTGGAAAATGCTACAAAGTTACAGACCAAAATACATGAATATCCTACGAGAAGGATGAGCAACTCTACAGAGTGATAACCAGTGAGAAAGGAAACATGGCTGGAGTTAGCACTAAAACCGTTAGAGAACTTGATGGCTGGCATAGAAAGAACTTGATCAGTCAAGGATTGGCAACTATGGTTGTAGTGTTGCTGCTGAAAAACAGCATTATCAGCCAAGCATACTTTACATTAATTGCCATGAGTTAACCATGTCTGTGGCATAATCTCATTGCAGGAATTAGTAAGTCGGTATGACACACTACAATTACATTTTTTACATGTATTTGACATGAATGCGGCTTTGTAGTTGTGGATTTTTATACCTTGCCAAATAGATTAGGTGGTTTAACTAGAGAACTTTTTGATGGAAGGGCATGTGATGACACTAGATCAAAAGTATTTTTTCACCAACTCAGAATGTACTGTTTTGAGCTAATATTCTCAAGATCATCAAGTCTATAATTCTGATGGTGTGGTTTATATTCTAGGCTGAGTTAGAATAGCTGATCCCGAGCTGGTTATTGTGGGAATTAATTGAAATACAAATGGTAGTGAACAATTCATTCTCATATTAAGATATACAAAAAGTGTGAATTAACTTTGTGTTAAGGTTTTGAAATAACAGTCTTGAAAATTTTATGGGAAGTGAGCCCTAATGAGATACAAATGACAGTTGTCAATTCATTCTTATGATGAAATTGATTATATGTAAACAGAAATCACTAATGCATTACATGAAAACTGATGATGTAAATACTTCATATGAATACCAAAGGATTTTATATTTACTAGAAGAAAAACATCTGAAAAAGATGGGATCCACCTCTTTGAGAATGTAACTCTTAAATCATATGGCTGTGCTGCAAAGTTTTCAAAAATGTAGTATCAAACTATTTTCCTTTCATTGTAGCTTTGTATAACATAGGCCCTCAGTCTGTATATGATTGTTCTAGTGTTGCTGTGGATCCACTCTATTTTTTTTTTCTGATGGCAGCATCAGTCCCTAGAGTGGCAGTGGTTAAGTTGCTATACTTGGACGTAGTCATTATCTTCCCACAGGGCCTCATTTTCTACATGGTACAGGTCCAGTGGTTCAGACTGTTGCAGAAGAAAATAGCAATTAATTTGTTTGAAATTCATCCAAGCTCATTAGTGGCTTTGAAAAGATTTTATTTTGGTTAATAACACATCCATTAAAGCTAATCTCATATGCTCTTGCATTTGAGTTTACCAAAGCTCTCTCAACCATACACAGCTGGTACCTACCCAACAGCATTATCACTTCAAAGCTTCAGGATAAGATTTTACCTTAGCACTATGTAGATAGATTAACTTTGAAAGCTTTGTGTTCTGTATGATTTAGTAATCTGTCAACAAATATAGTGTGGTTACCACTGTAGTATAGAAGACATAATATCAGGATGTTACTGGAAAAGCTTTGTAAATTGCTTTAAATCTCAGAGTAAAGAGTAATTGGCATTAACATCATGTTTTGGCAGTGTTAACTTACTTTGCATAAATGAACAGTAATATGATAAGACATTGGATACATATCACTCAGAAATTATGGGAAACCATAGAAAGATTGGTGGGTCTTGGCTGTGGATAGGGAGCTTTGGTTTCCATGCACTGAACATGATAACTAAAGAGTGTACATGGGGAAATGAGGTCAGTCTTCTTCTAATACTAGCATTACCTCTATACTAAGAAACTGGCGAACAAGTATGGGAAGAACATATGTATTTTAGAGCTTTTGAATCATGGTTAAGGAAGGTAAGTAGAGTACATAAGTTGTAAAGGAACTTGAGTAAACAAATGTTTCCAACATTTTTAGAAGTATGTCATGAGAATATTAATTTGAATTGAACTTTTTATTTTTTCACAGGAATGTATTATAAACTGTGTGGAGAATGGTCACTTCTATGGCCAAGACTTACCAAAGCCTATGTTTCTGTTTAGGCAACAGTTGCTTTAGTTTAGACTGTAGGTATGCTTGAAATGTCATTAGCTTTCAGTTTGTGTTGATCTATCTACCTTTCTATATCTCTGATGCCCGTTCCCTCCAGGAACTCCCATCAAGGGGTGGCCATGAGTCTCCACTTATCCCTGTCCTTACATGCCTCCATTGCATACACCATTCCTCACATTCCTCCACTATTTCCCTTCAGTATTCCTCCACCCTATTTGCCTATGACACAGGTGGTCTTCCACTCACACCAACCCCTTTAATTGTACTATCATACACTCTCCTTGTAAACTCCCAGTCTTGCATTCTTTCCACATGCCCAAACCATCTCAAAGTAAGTTTGTGTTGATGGCATTGCAGCCTTGTTCAGGGTGATAGATATGATCATACTATTGTCTTTTCTCATTATTATTTAGGGGATGTGTTTACAGGAGCCTGCCTCTTTCTTTTCATATCTTCCTCACTCATGCAGGTATAAGTAGGATTAGTGGACAGGAAAAATATGCTTTGGTGCAGGAGGAGTGTTTCTTTAGATATGTGAATGATCACATTCAGTCACCACTTACCTCCCATCTTTCTTGCATTTTACTCAGCATTTACAGAAATAAAATGAGTATTGCAATAATCATAAAGATAGTCCACTTGTTCAGTAAACAGAATTTGTACTAGGAACATAAGATAACTGTGCATGTGTGCCAGTTTAATCTGTTTCTCATGCCCAATGAACTCCATACAAATGTGTAATGGCATTTCTCAGGAAAATATGGCTATGTAGTGTGACTTAATGATGAAAAAGTGGCTAGATGGTGTGAGTTTAATGATGGAAAAGTGGCAAGATGTTTATATATTCAGTACAACTATGCCTATGAAAATTTTTCCTTCTCTACCACAAGCTTACCTGAAGTGGATCCATGTTTTTATCCAGCTCGAAGATCCTGGCAACCTGCTCAGGGACAGTGTTGTTGGAAGGTTTTGGCGGGGCGTTTTGGTACACATGAACGTCCCATTCAGGGTCAGGGTTCAGAAGTGCTTTTGCTTCACGGTGACCCTGTACATTACGTGATTACTTTAGAATCAACACAGGGATCATCATTGCAACAAGTGTTAATCAAACTATCTGGGATTGCAAAATGTATGAATTTTGGGTATGGCACATGAAAAAGTTTGGGAGACCACATTCCAATAGTGTTGGTAGGTGTCAGATGAACACTACATTTGGATTAAAAGGGCAATGATGTGTGTTGAAATGCCTAAGGAGGTTCGTAAACCATGAGATGATATTATTAGAATTACAGGGACAAACTAACCTTAGGAAGACATTGATGACGTTGGCAGTAGTATTGCTTTCCTGCCTCCATATGGCAGGGTGTCCCATCAGGAAAGTAGGTATCAAAATGAGGTAAGTAGCTGAGATCTGTTCGGGGAGAGTACCATGTCCCTGAAGCGCGTAGACAAAATATTGCACATGCCTGCCACTGACGGTCTGTGTGGGTATTCATTTGATTAATAATATTACTTAGATTGGGTTGTGGGATGTTTCTGATACTGTAGAAGGTGGTCTTTAACCACAAAGTTAACCCAGAAAATCTTTACAGCTTTTCTGTTACTGAAATATTCTCACCCATAAAACACTAATTTGTAAGTTTTAAGATAGAGGTAAGTTTTATAGAAGTCTTATGAATTTCAAATGTAATTTGCTCATGTAACAAATCAATGGACTTTTTATCCAGTAATGAATATGAGATATTTATTTTGCATAGGATTAAGCCTTTTCATTAGTTATGTAAAACTGTGAGGTTAGTAGTATAGGGAAAGATATTATTGTCACTGACATATTGAGCCAACTGAAGTGTGTGCTGAGGTAAAACATTACATGGTATGTACAATAACTGTAAGAAGTCTTTCAGTAATTGTGAGTTTTTCACAGAATTATTTCTAGGAGATTCACTTAAAAGTATTTGAAATGGTAAGAATTTAGAATGGTCTGTTTTGCTTGATTTAAAGTGTAGATTATCTATATTTTATTATCATTATCATTATATATCTATCTGTCTATCTATTTCTCTGATGCCCATTCCCCTAGGGAACTCCCTTAAGGGAGGGGCCATGGCAAAAGTCTACATAAGTGGTGAACTCCAGTGCTGTTTCTTAGGCATGTGTGCTTCACCCTTAAAAAGCCACTGGCAGAGGGCAACTCAAGTGCTGTGTTTTCAGAAGCTCCTAACTAATATTCACTTTAATCCATTCTCTAGCTGTCATGTGTAATGCACCAAAACTGCAGCCCCCAGTCCAAAATGAGGCCATATGTGGTTTCCTTAGGCTGCTTCATATACCATGGTTCATTCCATTGACAGCATGCTGCCCCATGCACACCACTTCATTCCAGTTAATTCTATCACAAATTCAGGCCTTGAGCGATCCAAATTTTATTCACACCATTCTTCTATCCCTTCTACAATTTGCTTTTCAACTTGTCCCTTCCACTTTTGGCACATATATCCTCTTTTTCAACCACTCCTCACTCTCTCTCTCTCTGCATCCAACCATTTCAACACACGATTTTCAACTCTCTGAACCATGCTTTTTTATTACCATACCTTTCTCTTACCCTATCATTAGTCACTGGATAAACACTCCTGATACCACATATTTTCATCAGACATTTCATTCCCAACACATTTACCCTCTCCCGAACCTTACATGCTTCGCATCCATTCATCATCATACCATCAAACATATCCATTTTTGCCCTCCCAGATAATGAGATAGTGACCTCTCTTACCACACAATCCCCATTGCTTCCAGAACCTTCATCCCCTCACCCTCCCTATGACTCACCTCAGTTTCCATGGTTTCAATCACTGCCATACCCATTCCCAGGTATCTAAAACACTTCACTTCCTCCAAGCTTTCTCTATTCAAACTCACACCTGAACTAACCTTTCTCTTTGCGTTGCTGAACATAATAACCTTGCTTTTGTTCCCATTTACTTTTAAGTTTCTCCTTTTTCCATACTCTCCCAAACTTAGACACCAATTTTTGCACACATACCTTACATTCTTGATAAAAACTTTTCTGCTTCTGTTAGCTTTCCTCCCACAACATATATTTGCAAAACCTTCCACAAAGCATTTATAAGCCCTAATATGCCTTTTATAGATCCTTAAGATCTCTATGTATTTTTCACCAAAATTTTTCAAAGCAGACACCTGATCCACACAACCTTTACCACTCCTGACACTACTTTGGTTCTCCCCAGTCTGATGCTCTCAGGTACACTCAAGAAACTTATACCTCTCTTACCTGAACACTCACTTTTGTCCCTCTTGCCTTTATGCAATGGCACTATACAGGCATTTTGCCAATTCTGAGGCACCTTACCATGATATATACACATGTTGAAAATGTTAACTGACCAATCAAAAACACAAACTTCCCTTTCTTAAGAAATCAGCTGCAATACCAACCACTCCAGCTGCTTTGCTGCATTTCATCTTACCCAAGGCTTTCACCACAAGCTCTCTTTTCACCAAATCATTATACACCTCACATTTGCCACCTTTCCATCACACACATTCAACAATCCTTCAAAATACTGACTCAATCTCCTCTTTCACCCCAGGACCAATTTTATGAAAGAGTCTTGGTGTTGCCCAGGGTCTCTTTCCAGAGGCTCTTGCACCCCAAGACAGTGCTACTTCCAGGAGCAGGGGAAAATAAACTCCTTTGGAGTGAGAAATTCTTTGACAAGACTGTACCTTCAGTGATACAGCTTTACCATAGGTGATTTTCACTTCCAGTGTCACCTTGAACAGGCAGCATCTGGTAACACCCATATGACTGAATGTGCTGAGAGAGGCAGCTGGTGGGATTTCTGATCATTGTCTTGTGGAGGTAAGGGTAAAGATTAATAGATACTTTCAGTAAAATGATGTAGGTGGGTGTGAAAAAATAAAAGGATTTTAGAGTTGACAGAACAGGAGTAGAACTATCTACCCATACTATACAAACAGTAATTACAAGTAATTATCACAAACCTGGGTTGTGGGGAGCCTGAGCACCAGTGGGTTTGAGGTCTGTCACCACAGTGGAGAACTCCAAACATTTGTTGTCTGCATATTGCATAATGGACATCCGGTTGCTGCTACACAGCTGCATATAATCATGCCACATATTACTAAAGTTCCATGTAGGTATGTATGTTGGATTTATATGTAGTTAACACAAATAAAATACTGTACCCTTCAAGCTCTGTCACATATAGAAAGTCTACAAATTTTCTGTGAAATCAATTGCAGAAGGGTTAATTATCACCTTTTCTCTGGATACTTGTTACTTTAATGGGTTTACTATGTTTATGGACTTCTCTTTATTGCATCATTCATGCATTTTACATGAGTGTCATACCTGTGTGTCATCACATGGATTAAGGATGGCTGAAACTCCTTGGCAGCGCTCAGCACTGTTCTTGGGCTTAGGGTTTGAACAGTTCCGCTTTGACACCTGAAATAGTTAGTATACAGGTAATATGAGGCTCAGATAACTATTACACTTCAGTATTGTTGTAGAATTAAATCCACAGTTAGAAATTTCTGAGAGCAAGAGAAATGTATGGTAACAGAAAAAGCATGGTTGAGAGAGCTGAAGAGGGTGGACTGAAATGGTTTGACACTTGGAAAGAATGAGCGAGAAAACGCTGATAAAGTGGATGTGTGTATCAGAAGACAAAGAAACAAGGAGAATGGGGAGACCAAACTGGAGATGTAAGGATGGAGTGAAAAAGATGTTGACTGATCAAGGTCAGAATATAGAGGAGAGTGAAAGGCATGCACATGATAAAGTGAACTGGAATGATGTGGTACACTGGGACTGATGTGCTGTCATTGGAATGAATCAGTGCATGTGAAGCATTGATAAATCATGGAATGGTCCATGGGGCCTGACTGTAGATAGGGAACTGTGAATTCAGTGCATTACACATAATAGCTAGAGATTGGATGTAAGCAGATGTGGCCCTTCTTCGTCTGATATTGGTGCTACCTTACAAACTCAGGAAACTGTTGATCATGTATGAAAGAAAAAGAAATTTCTGCATGAAAAAATTTAAATGGCAGAAACATGTGGTAGTAAGACTTCTTGAGTACTTTTTTCAAGAATGCAAATTATGTCATGATATTAAGATACCAAGTCTTACTTTTTATATAGTGTCACAACATATTACAAAATATTAAAAACCACATACATAAATCCAGCTCACACTCTTCAGTCACCTTGAACGGATAATTACACTGATCAAAATACCAACCATTTTAAGTATTACATGTGACATATACATGACATTCATTCCCCACACCATATTGAAACGCAGAAGCAACACATAAACCACATGCCCGTAGAACACTAGCTGACACCAGATTAGGACAAGAAGAATCCCTTAACAACCACCACAAACATTTCACCCACTCCACTTTAAAGTACACTTTACCTGGTCTCTTTACGAAATCAAGTGTAACAGAGCTGCAGACCCAATAAAACAATGCACTCGGAACAATCATTAGCTGCCTTAAAACTGCAGATACTCAGCACCTACACAATGAAACAAAGATCCTCCTAATACAGTCCCACCTCAGCATGCTCAGCACTAAGTTCTGGCAACAAGCTTTAAATAGCTGCCCTCCAATTTCAGTCTTAAACTCCTACCCAGCAGACGTACACCCATCACTAGCCACAATCACCAGAAGAACATGAGTCCCACTTTCCTGTCAATGCTAGGGACATCACCCTTTCCAACAACACTACAAACATCATTTTACCGTATCCCAAGAACCTTCAAGCCCACAGTATAACTACCACAGTGAAGACATAGAGCACTCATTACCCAGTTCCCCTGCTCTCTCTGCACAAGGACACACACACATAACATTACTACATTTTATAACCAATGGTCCTGACCAGTGGACATGGCCAGCCTCCTGAGCACTGCAGAAGCTTCATAAAGACAAAAGGTATTCCAGAGGCAGGAAGTATGTATGTAATACCAAAAATGATTGCTAAGTGAGGATCGAGTCAAAGTTTTAGTAAATCAACCAACCTGGATCCCATGAGCATTGATTAAGCAACCAGATTGGCAGGGTATATGGTGCCAGGCACTCCATCCACCCTTTACTATGGGGGGTTCCCTCTCCACTGGCCATGGTGTGCACACACCCGCAGTGCACCACTGTTGATGTTAAAAGAAAAAGACTATTAAACCTCCACCTCATCTGGAATTCTTGGGACTGGGATACTAAAGATTTTTTTCTTGATTTCTGAGTGCAGGGAAAAATAAATAAAAAAGACCAAACTTGGAGTGGAAGTTAAAACTTTGGCCTTGGGTATCACAAGTACAATAGTACACTTTTCTTATGCTATGTTTTATGATTGTAAGAGTATTATGCATGCATTTTTATGCACTGCCTTCCATTAAGGTATCATAACATATTTGTTTCAGTTTGATTCCATAATGAGGTTTGAATAAATGTGAAGTAGTAAAGTAAATTCTTTGAGTGCTAGGATCGCTTCTCAAATGAATGTTGAGAAAACTAAGGTGGAAAGTACAACTGGGAGTGCAATATTTGCATAAGTTACAACCATTGTTGATCTGCTTTTTGCAAGGATTATTTCTCAAATGAGTGTTGACAGAGGACTGAGGCAGGAAATGCGGTGGGCATTGCTGCATCAACCACTACCACTGTGTTTCTCATTTAATGGAAGGCTAAATCTGACCATATTTTCTGGATTCCTTATGTTTTAGAAGAAAATGTAAATGTAAAAATTTTGCCATGGAGTGATGCTTACCCATCCACTTTGGAAAACAACTGGCAAAGCAATCCTTGTATTCACAACACAAAAAGATAGTTGAAAATGTACAAGGAAAAATAGAAGTATGCAGATATTTTCTTTAACATCAGTAAACTATATTTTGTTCCCAATAAAAGACATTCATCGCCCTTGGCATGTAATATTTCAAAACTTCATGCATGAGAATTAGATTCACAGTAGGGGAAAAGATACAATACTTACACTGTTGTTGCCACAAAACGTCCCATCTAGGGCTGGTCCAGCCTTGAAGTACCCAATGCGATTTGGGCTGCGACACATTACTGATGTGCATACGCTCTGCAAAGAACACTGCATCAACCTTGGAACAGGTCCAACTATCCTCCATCCTAACATGCCAATAATGACATGGAGCTAAAAACTCCAAGAAGATAATAGCAATACTTACCAGGAGGAGAAATTTGAATTGATAAAAGGGGAAATGCTCAATGTTAAGAACAAATCAACTTGGCATGTACTAGATTCTTTCAAGTAGTGTAACAGCTGTGTAAGACATCACTCTGAATTGCTATGTATACTCGCCTACCTCAGTTTGAATCTGGTTAACCTCCTTGTTTGGCTACAAGTGTGTCACATTTGGAAGAGGATAGTCCAGTTAGTATAAATGTATTTTCCCTTACCTTCCTTCCCCTTTTTTTCTGTGTAAAAACTGTTTCTTGATTCCTGACAGTGGCAAACATGAGGTTGATAAATGATCAGAATGACCAGATACTTTATGCTACTTCACTTCTGTGCCATAACATCTGAGGCTTGTATGGGTTATTATCATAACGTCCTTGTAAAGAAACACCTTCTGACCTCATGATAAATGAGTGTCAAAGAGATGAATCTTCATGAGTACCTCATATTAACCCTATACTGTACCATGTCTGTTAGTTTTCTTTCCAACCATGTATCTCATGTTTTCCTGGTTGTATAGAAAATGCATTTAACCTCATAATTTCAAAGATATTCATGTAAATGGAAAAAATTCTTGAAATTTATTTTATCCACTACCATCATTCTGGTGTTTAGTTTCGTAGTTGTGTCCGAACAATGCACTGAGGAGTGTTCAAGTAAGGCCTGACTGTCAAAAGGGGAGCTATCTTTGCACATTTTATAATTCATTTAGTATATGCCAAAAAAATTTATTACTCATTGTTACCATATTTTATGTATGATATATCTTTACATGTATGATAAATCTTTTTATAAGAGCAAAATTATATTTGAGCACGAATCAAATGCAGTATTGTCGAGATGGCATTAGCATCACTGCCTCCATTGCTAGAAACTTCTCATGACTCATGTTAGTCAACTTTTAATGCTGGAAGTGTCAGTTTACATAAAATTGTTCTCCACATGATCCAAAGACAGGTCATCATTGTCAAGTATTTCTGAATCTTCTCCCTGGTCTTCTAAATCTTACTAAAAGCTGCTCAATTTCTTTCATAGAAAACTCATGAGAATGTGTTGCTTTTAGCATGGCTTGAGGATGACTGACTGTAGGAAGAAATTACTGCATACAAACAACTAGGCAATCACCCTACCTTGAAATAGAGGCATGAAACTTGATGGTATGTTAATGTCAAGAGAAGTTGCTTGCCTTGCATAAATTTACATCTGGAAGAATTAAGAGGTTAATTCCAAACCAAACCAGTACTTTCTCAGATGCTCATTGGGCTCTGCCCTTTCAAACCTACATTTTTCATCAAAAGTGTGCCAATAAGCTTTTCTTCCCAATACATGAGTTTGTATGGTGGCAGAGTTTATATTACGTTTTATGTCTGTTCCAACTGTTGATACATAGAATAGTGCCTAGTTCCACAATCTGCTGACACTATACAGTTTTACACTCATCATATCAAACAAAAAGGTGCTGGATCACTGAAGATATATAAAAAATATTGTCATTTGTGTGGTCACTGCATACAGCAGATCAATATGACAGAAATTCAATAGGTCTTGACCATGTTCAAGAGCCCTTTGGAACAAAGTTTGCACTGCTTTCAGGCAATACACAAATCATTTATCACAGTTTTCAGTCTTTCTCATCTTTCAGATGGTTCAGGAAGTGGTGGTATTATTGAATTTCAAGATAGATTCATATGTTTATGTTAATGATGCAGTATCCATTAACCCTTGTCATGCAATGCAGTTGCCTCACCTTGTCAAGAGTTTCACTGTAGAGTGTGGCCTCTTCATCCTTCAGAAAAACTCGACATTGGTCATAAGCATCCCACGTCTGGCCTGGCAGTTGCTCATATTTACTATGGTCATGCTTGATAGGCCCTTCTGGAAGGTTGCTCAAGCATGGTGCACTGTTTTGGAGAGAGAACAAAATTCAACTGAAAGGGTTAAGATGGTTCAAAAATGTGAAAGAAAGAATTTCAGTCATAGCCATGATAGACCTTAGGTATTAGGTATTACCAAAGGAATATGTATGCAAAACATGAACTCAACCAGCTTGTAGTTATGCTGTGAGTGAAATTACCTATGGTGAGGTTTTACCATCAGAGGACAATCTTATTAAAAAACTTCTCACTTTAAAGAAGTTTGTCCTTTCCCTACTACAAGTAGTGCAGCCTTTAGGCTGCAGGAGACCCTGGAGAAGGGGCCCAGGTATTTTGTAACAATGATATTGATGTGGTTACAAATACTCCAGTTTATAAAATGTACCTATCTATTAATTAGTAATTTCTTTCCAGTTCAAGCCTTCACCCCCCACTTTTCCCGTCATGAACTTTATTTCCCTAAGGTGATTACTCTATGAGAAACTTTTCACTTTGATTAGTGGATGCATTTTAAATGTCATTGGTTTAGTAAATTGTTGCAGTTGAAATAAATGTTTTCTTACGCATTTCTCTTGCACATCTATATTTTTATTTTTGTAATTTTTATTCTTGTGATTAGTATTAAAGGAATCATTTGCTGAATACCTTTGTAACATTGTTGTTTAGATTTTTAACCAATTTAGAATCACTTTGTTGAAATAGCTGTCCAGCCATATACAGTCAATATGGTATCTGTGAATTATGTTTTTGTGCACTGTATCTCCTTTAGTCATTGTATTATCAATGGAATTATCCTTTACTAAACCACATTACATAAGATACTCAATGATATGTATCTATAAGAAATAATTGGTAGTAAGAATCCAGTGCAAATCTAACTGATTTCTGTGAAAATAATTAAAAAAGATACCCAGTTTGCAAATGATTATATTTATCTTCATTGTCATGTACACCATCTAAAAAAATTTTTGGTACCCTTGGCTATGGTAGACCCCGCAACAATCACTGATGTGGTTGGTTTCCCTGTCACTCGCTCTGTGTGTGTGTGTGTGAAAGTAATATGATGTTTTCTGCAGCTACGTGTATTTAACGATTAATGAACGGCAATATAGAATGTTAGCACAAAAGCCTTTAAACGGCTTAGCACTACCCTCTGTAATATAATAATCAAACCCACAATCTGTATTCATATATACATGGCAACTAACATATCAGGGTGCCATTTAGGTATTTCTTAAATTATGAAATGCAACACCACAACTCCACATCATACAAAGTGTATATGATGGAAAGTATGTAAACTTCTTGTAACATAAGACCACATGCACAAAGAACACAGAATATTTGTGTATCGTAATAGTGATCTAAAATTATGCACAGCTCTGGCATGACCATGAAGCAGGAAATGAGGCACAAAACTTGATATATTTCTTTAGTATGCTAAACATGATAAGATTAGTAGGTCCTCGAGGATATAATTGGTAGGGTATTTTATGAGACAAAAAATACTAGTGTTAGCATAGAAATTTACCACAGGAAGTTTGTTATCTGAACAAAATGTATCGAATATGTTGGAAACAGAACTGGTTCAACCTGCAGTGAGATGAGCTTTGGAGCGCACAGTAGGAATCGCAATATTTACTTCAAATCATAGCTATGTTAGACGAAATGAAAACCATACCAAACAAGTTAAACTGTGTCCTTGTCGCAGGGGATTCCTACGCTAATTATTCATAGAATTAAAAGTGACATAACTTCTGGGGAAATGTGTTTACTTTTCCTAACAGGCAATTAATCAGCCTGGTACATGACCTGTCAACCCTTATAATATATCTAATACTCTGTGACTGTAAGTCTGTCCATAGCAAGAATAGATACTACTGTTGTGTTATTGTGAACACTTTTGTTGTGGTTAATCTGTGTCATTAAGCATAATTTGGTTCAAGAAGCACCATCTGCATGTTGAATTACTGTAAAATTTTATAGGTACCAGTCACAAGCTGCAGAGTAAACGGCAACTCAGCAGACCAGGAATACCAACCATGCACTGTACCTCAGGAGTTTTTTCAAAAGTTTTTGTGTGGTGTGTCGTATTAAATCACACTGTAAGGATGCCAAATAATTTTTTTCACTGGGTGCACATGACCTTATTCACGAAAACCCATGACTGATGAAGCCCTGAAAGCAGAATATGGACTATTTTAACTGAAAACCTAAGGAAGGGTAAAGATGTGTTAGCTAAATCAAACTAATAATTATCTATATCATAAACCATGTGAGAAGATGATTTCAGAAACAACTATGCATTACTGATAAAGAGGGACCCTGCCTAAAGAAAATATTTTCAATTCAGTTAAGAATTCTTAATGACAACCAGAAAATTCTGCACCAGAAGCATAGAGCAGCAAAGTCAGTTTCTTCACAGAAAGAATCAGAAGACAGTCTATCGTGGATCCAGGAGTTGGCCTTACGTAATGTTCTCAAGGACCTCACGGGAGCAGGAGGACCAGTTGGTTTCACCACTTGTGGATCTAGAAGCTGACATAATGTAGCCATTCTTGGGACAAGAGTTACCATAGCCATCATGAAGCATCCCCAAGCTGTAAATAGAGAAGTTTATTGTTATTGTTTGATAAGAAGATACAGAACAGGTGAAAGTTGGAGAAAAAGACTGTGAAAGCACAAGGAAAAGAAGATGGGAGAGGAAGAGGTAAGACTGACTACTTAGTATCTCAGGCTGTTGAGAGGAGGAGGAATGGCTCTCTGATATAACATGAGTACTAGATCTTAACGCAACCCCGTTGATGCAGGAAATGGCGAATATGCATGAAAAAACAAATGAGATATACATATATATGTGTGTGTGGAGAAAGAATACTGCCTATGTATTCCCTTCATGTCACACAAGGCGACTAAAATGGTTTTCCTAGTTCTTAGTAAAATGTCTTATGTTTACAGGATGAGAAATATTCATAATACAATGGAGAGAAAATACAGAAATGAATATGGTCTTATGAAATCTAAGTACTAGCTACAGCACCATTGTTTTCATAAATGATAGCAGACTATGTTACTTCCATGCATTATAATTAATTTTCATCTCTGATGTTATTATGATGGAATTATCATTTTGCTTTTATTCATTTATAATCAATAAAGTATGTACCTATACTGTATTAGTAAAATATATTTTTTTTTTTCATACATATTCGCCATTTCCCTCATTAGCGAGGTAGCGTTAAGGACAGAGGACTGAGCCTATGTAGATGAAGGTAAGCAAGTATGAATATGTACATGTGTATATATGTATATATCAGTATATATGTATGCATATTTATGTCTGTGTGCATGTATGGGCGTTTATATATATATAAATGCCACACATGCAATAACAACCCCCTCCCCCCTCATGTGTGCGAGGTAGCGCTAGGAAAAGACAACAAAGGCCCCATTCATTCACACTCAATCTCTAGCTGTTATGTAATAATGCACCGAAACCACAGCTCCCTTCCACATCCAGGCCCCACAGAACTTTCCATGGTTTATCCCAGACGTTTCACATGCCCTGGTTCAATCCATTAACAGCACGTCGACCCCGGTATACCACATCGTTCCAATTCACTCTATTCCTTGCATGCCTTTCACCCTCCTGCATGTTCAGGCCCCAATCACTCAAAATCTTTTTCACTCCATCTTTCCACTTCCAATGTGGTGTCCCACTTCTCCTCGTTCCTTCCACCTCTGACACATATATCCTCTTGGTCAATCTTTTCTCCCTCATTCTCTCCATGTGACCAAACCATTTCAAAACACCCTCTTCTGCTCTCTCCACCACACTATTACCACACATCTCTCTTACCCTATTATTACTTACTCGATCAAACCACCTCACACCACATATTGTCCTCAAACATCTCATTTCCAGCACATCCACCCTCCTGCGCACAAATCTATCCATAGCCCACACCTCACAACCATACAACATTGTTGGAACCACTATTCCTTCAAACATACCCATTTTTGCTTTCCGAGATAATGTTCTCGACTTCCACACATTCTTCAAGGCTCCCAGAACTTTCGCCCCCTCCCCCACCCTATGATTCACTTCAGCTTCCATGGTTCCATCCACTGCCAAATCCACTCCCAGATATCTAAAACACTTCACTTCTTCCAGTTTTTTTCCATTCAAACATACCTCCCAATTGACTTGACCCTCAATCCTACTGTACCTAATAACCTTACTCTTATTCACATTTACTCTCAACTTTCTTCTTTCACACATTTTACGAAATTCAGTCTTGTAATATAACTCGTTGAAAAGAGTATCAGCTGTGAATAGTGTTAAGGTTACCTAAAACATGACTGATATCTGAATAGTAAACTTTTTGGGGTGTTTACAGAAATATGTGCAGAACATGTTAAACTGAAAAAATTTTGAATATCCTTATCTCCATCACAAGTATTTACTCTGATACATTCTACTGTAATACAATTCTTTTCTTGTGAAGGTAAACATTTCATATACCTCTTAATCTTTAACCAGAGATGATCCCATTGTTAAAGATGCCATTAACATATTGAATGATATTCCCAGTATTTTTCTTATTATTGATGAAGTTATTTTTGAGTTTAATATTTACATCTTTCAGGTAGAAAATTCATTACTTGAATAGTTATAGTGTTTTCCTTTACTCACTTGTGACCAATTTCATGTGCCATGACATAGACAGAGACAAACCCAGCAGATGGATAAGGCTTGCCCCAAGTGTCAGTGGCACCCAGCTCAACAATGACGGCGCTGTATTCAGGATGACACACTCCCCTAACTGCAGCCAAACCTGCCCAGTGATAAAATGATAAGGACTTGGTGATGTTGGAGATTTTAGACTTCACACTCAGTAGAATGCAAATTGATGGTTTGTGCAGTCCTACAGTCATAGTGTACATGCTGGAATGACTCAGTTTATTTATCTGGGGTAAGTAATTATTCAGTTTAAAGTGGTGTAAAAACTGATAAAAGTCTCAAGATCTGGAGTTAGATGCAACTGAGAGAGGGGTCTTTCTTTATTAAACCTCCTTTATTTGACAATTTCATACCCATATACCTACAGTACTGATACTTCAAAACTTTTTACTTACCTGCTAATGATGATGATGCTGATAGGTATGTTGGTAGATACTGTATTTCACAGAATAAAGGCAGAGAATATAGCATATGTTCACCTCTCCATCTAAATAAGTTCCCTTATTTCAGGTACCATCTTTATTTCCACTTTGAGTTCCTCTGTTAGATCTATATGTTTTTCAGGTACACTGACAACCAAACTTTAGGTGCATTCTTTTATTTAAGTTGGTTATATTCTGACAATAATTTATTTAACATTTCCATATTATGTACTTACCGCTGCTTCAGCTTTAACCAGTAGATAGTATGCCCTCTTAACATGTTTGCGTATATGGTGTTCTGGTGTTAGTTTCTTTCCTACAGAGATTAATTTCCTCAGAATCATTATTTCATCAAAGGCTTTTACTGTATCCCATCTTGACTTTGCATTTGATCTGCTTGAACTTCAACAACCTTGTTCCTAACCACTTTAAGTTTATGCAATCCTGGTCATTCTTTACTTCTCTCATGAATTTAGCATCAACAGTAGATATATTTTGGTAAGTCAGTTGCATAGATCAAGAAAAGCAACAGCTCCAAGTCTGAGCCCTGCAGCAGCACCCTCCATCTGCTTCATACTAAGTCTCACAAATGACATATTCACCTTTTACAGTGCCTGTCACATATCCTATATGTGTGCTGCATACATTCTCTATCATAGGACAGTGAACTTACTCATTTGCACCTAAACTGTCCAGCATACATTACAGTCATCTGCTCGAGTGTCTTGCACTCTGTCTGTTGTACTTTACAATCATGCAACTTGATGGTCTTGTGAACTGTCAGCGCTACTCAAAAATCATTGTACATTTCTTCCACATAAACTTTCAGTCCCATGTGACATTTATCCCATATGCTTGCGTAATCATTTTTATGCCCACATGACTACCACTGTACCTGCTTGACATATAAGTTCTTAAAATGTACATGACACTTATCCTACACAGCTTTCTTGTAAACTGTAAATCCCAGGTGAAAGTCATCCCACAGTGTCAGCTTTGTAAACCATCAGTCCCATTTGAAAGCCATCCTGCATCTGTTTATTTTAGATTATCAGTCCCCTGTGACAGTTCTGTAACTTGTGAATCTCATACAAGTAATTCTACTACATAATTGCCCCATAAACTGTCAGTTCATGTAACATTAGTCATCCTATATCTGCCTTTTTTAAAAATGCCCATCACACTAAGCATCACCAAGTATTAGCCAAATCGTACAGTTGTGAAAGTCACATAAACCTAGACATTTCATCTCATCAACTGATTATATGCAACTTTTGCATACTGAAATGAAATAAGTTTGAAAAACTGGAGGGAGGGAATGAAGGTAACAACTCACCCATGGTGGAGTATGTAGGCTCTCCAGTTTTAGTCTTCACACTGTAGAAGTTGTGTCTGCATGAGGGAGGGAAGCCATGTTTCAGTGGTAATGTAAGGGTAAAGCACTACATACAACACAATTTTCTGCAACTTACATGCATAGCAGCAAAGAAAAGGGAGGATGCTACTTTTGATATTATATTTGGGAGAATTTAGCATGCTGTTGCTTCACTAAAAAGGAAAGTTATTATAACCCATGAATTTCAGGATCCCTGGCAAGCCGTTGTTAACTGTCAAAAATAAACAGAATTGGTAAGTTATTGAGGGACACCTACCCAGAAATAAGAATGCCCATATCCCAGGGAAGAACATCAACCATGTTAACAACACTTTGGATCTTCCTATCATTGTACAGCCTGAAGGAATCGTACAGCTTCTCCCGGTCACCACCAAAGTGCAGTAGCGTCTCTGGCTGCTGAGCCATCACCTCAATGTAGTTGATGACCAGCTTGACCTTTTGACCGAGTGTTGGGTGATGGAACAGTGCCTGGATCTGTGAAAGTGATCAGATTTATTGTCTCCAATTCAAAAGCAGCCAAGTGTAATGAATTTTCTTATGTTCATGTATTTCCCTAAAAATTTTTGAGGGGATAAACATAAACAAATGAACTCGTTACCTAGGTTATGCATACATCTGAATCAATGAGCGAGCTTTTTTTTCAAGCTATACATCAAAACCCTCACTGTGAATCTTAATAAAATAGAATAAGACTTACCCCATTGATGTAGGCCAGGATGAACTCAGTTAGAGCCTCCCGGGAGCCTAGGTAGGGGAAGAAGAGATCATAGGCAGCCTGGTCAAAGAAAACTCCTAGTTCAATGGTTTTGGTGATGCTTCGCTTAATTACCTGCAACAAAGAAAAACACACATTTACACTATACACCTCTTTAAGGAGCACTCATTTCTCATTATAACCATACAAAAATTATCCTAGTTTTGTTTGTAAAGAGATTTGTACCATTAGTTTTGTAAGATGAAATGAGGTTGGTGTGTATGAGGAGAAAACAGGAGCCACATTTCAAACAATTTAGCCTTAGCTCTACGTGTAACATCTTTGCTGTCAAGATTTACCTTACGTACTTTGTTTAGGTATTCTCATTATCTTATTATTCATGAAAAGAAAGATTTGCCCTATTTCCAAATACATATCCAACTCTCAAATCAAATTACTGATTTGAATAAGGCCATCTCATTGTTTCTTCCTAGTGAATGTGGTTGCTAATGTAGTTGTAGTATGTTAGTATTAAAGTAATTATACTCTCAATGCCAGCACACTGCTATGTTGATATTTTGTAAAAAAATTAGAAGAGAATGATTACATCGGTGGCTTTCTCATCACCGTGATTGTCACTCGAGTTTCATATGAGCCTAATGAATGATGTTGCTTGATGGTCTGACATAAGCATTATATGATGCAAAAGAAGAAAAAGAAGGCTTACCTTGTGTTGATAGTGAGCATGATGAGTATTCACTGGTCCAGTGGCACCTGTATTTAGAAAGCCACAATTAGCAACTCCGAATGCAGCCATCAAACAGACCAGGGCTTCCTACACTGTTATTACTTATGATCCCAAATTCAATGACTATCATTTACAGCCAAAATCATTGGTAGGGGTTCAACAAGGCTCCTTGCCTGTGTGTTAAAATCCCAAACAGAGATACAGTTAGGCCATTGAAACGAATGGATTCACCTGCCACACATTTCAGAGTGGGTATAACTCCACATTGTAAATATATTATCAACATGTCAAAGAAACTAACATTTACTGTGAATCAGTAGATGGAAATTTGAAGGGTAAATTTTTAACACAGATGTGATCACTAGCTTAATGTGGGAAATTAGAGCTCTTAGTTGTAAACATGAAAATTTTTCAAGTTACCTCTTCTTTTAAGGATATTAGGTGGTTTTGAGAAAACTTCTTCAGGTTCTCCGTCCATAAGCTTATCTAAGGGATTAGGTGGGGGCCAGTTTGTGGATGCCGCTGGAGCCACTGTGCTTCCTGTTTCAGTGGATGGGGTTGTTCGCCAGGCCTGCGGGTGGGGAACCCTTTTAACATGCTTTAAAAGCATGTTATGTCATGGACGAAGAAAAAGGCTGAAGTACCTGTTTTTATATCATTCAAAAATCTTCCATAGGGATTCCACTAAAACATGTCGCTAACCTTTTAAAGCTCTGTCATGTGTTTAACAGTGTAATAACATCATACTGCCTCTCATTTTGGTGAGATGAGTGAAAGTGGCTTTAATGCTGCTTCCCATATCGGTGAAATGTGTTCTGGAAGTTATTGCAACACATGTGGATATGCAGTACTTTAGTAACCCCCCTTCCTGTTACAGAGCACAGGGGCATACTGGTTTGCCCTTGTTAGTGTACCCTTGCAGTTTTCTGTCCATCTTGACTGTATGTTAAATATTTCATGGCTGGGTGAATAGAATTAGTACAAAGTTTTATACTAGATTTAGTTTTTGACGGCTCAGCACATAAGTTCACAAAGTTCTGCTTACTAAAATGTTACTGAATACTTACATACTCATTATCTCACAAATGGGTGATTAGTTATGGACCAATTGTACCACAGATATTGCATGCAAAGTTTTACATGAATACCTTTTTGAAGATGGAGGATTATAGTCTGAGGCACAGGGCCTCTTGTACTACATTACTGTTCTATACAACATACACCGTATTTCATAATTAGGCATTTAGATAAGGACCAAATGCGAATACCCATAAATGCCTAGATACACAATATTCCATGATTGTAAGAATGGATTTTAATCAAACTTATACCACAGATACTGCACACAGTTCTACATCTTATAAAGTTTGGAGAGTCAGAGTTCAAAAGTTAAGGTCACCTGATGATATTCATCACAGGAGTACAGAAGCAATTTCTATGGAGCATAAGTGTTTTACAAATATATTTTCATTTGTAGTATTACTGTATATATATAACATGAAATAACAACCCCCTCCCCCCTTATGTGCGCGAGGTAGCGCTAGGAAAAGACAACAAAGGCCACATTCGTTCACACTCACTCTCTAGCTGTCATGGAATAATGCACCGAAACCACAGCTCCCTTTCTACATTCAGGCCCCACAGAACTTTCCATGGTTTGCCCCAGACGCTTCGCGTGCTCTGGTTCGGTCCATTGACAGCACTGTCGACATTCGTATATATATATGTATATGTATATATATATATATATATATATATATATATATATATATATATATATATATATATATATATATCTTTTCTTTCTTTTCTTTTAAACTATTCGCCATTTCCCGCGTTAGCGAGGTAGCGTTAAGAACAGAGGACAGGGCCTCTGAGGGAATATCCTCACCTGGCCCACTTCTCTGTTCCTTCTTTTGGAAAAAAAAATATATATATATATATATATATATATATATATATATATATATATATATATATATATATATATATATATATATATATATATATCTTTCTTTTCTTTCAAACTATTCGCCATTTCCCGCATTAGCGAGGTAGCGTTAAGAACAGATGACTGGGCCTTCGAGGGACTACCCTCACCTGGCCCAATTCTCTGTTCCTTCTTTTGGAAAATTAAAAAAAAAAAAAAAATGAGAGGGGAGGATTTCCAGCCCCCCGCTCCCTCCCCTTTTAGTCGCCTTCTACGACACGCAGGGAATACGTGGGAAGTATTCTTTCTCCCCTATCCCCAGGGATATATATATATATATATATATATATATATATATATATATATATATATATATATATATTTTTTTTTTTTTTTTTTCTTTGTCGCTGCATTTTGGAAACATTAGATTCAGAAATATGTTGCATGAATTCACTTATGGAATAAACCTCGATAAGATTCATCTTGAAAAAAGAAATTCTGAAAACATTTATCTCATATAGTTAAAACTGCTCAATTTGACTATAATATTATATATCTTAATGAAAATATGAGTGAGTTCTTTTAAATCCTCAGAGGAACATATGGAATAAGGATCAGACTTAGTAATATGAGGTCGTGGCAGTACAGTGTCCAGCATTTAGTTTCAAAGCTAAACAGCAGCCATACATGTATCACTTCATATTTTAATTCAGAAGGAAAAATTTTGCTTGGAGGGAATAGAAAATAAAATCTAGTGATGTAGAAAACATAAATAGTAATGACTGTGAATTTTTAGAATATAAATAACAGATCATAGGCAAGATGGTACACAGTAGAAAGATGGTTTGTGCGATGAATAGATTTTACTCACTGATCAAAGAAAAAACTCAGCATATTGTTTTTCTCACGGACTTTGATAGGTTCATAGAAATGGAGAGGATTTACAAGCAACAGTTGCTCAGAATTTTTTACAATGATGTGTACATTATGGTTAAGGATAGATTAAGTGTGACTCGCTAACCTGTGGTGGTATGGTGAAGATTTCTCCCTGCCAGAATTCCATATCATCAGGAGTTGCATTGCCAATGGGCTCTGGGGACATACAATTATGGTGAAACAGATAGACATAGAGGTGAAATTTCATTCTATTTTGACACAGGATACTTAAGCGAATATTCTTAGACCTGGTGGATCGGTATATTGTATTTATACTACATAAAAAGAAGTAAGACTGACCCTTGCAGGGTGGAGGGGGGATATCCAGACTGGAAGGAGGAGGGGGACGTGAATTTGTGCTGGTGACACGCTTCACCAGGTGCAATACGCCCTGCTGCCTGTGTAAGCCCCCACCCCGCTTATTGAGGGCATGATGCACTGCCTCAGCTGCCTTGCCCACCAGAGGCCGCAGCTCCAGTGTTGTGTTTCGTTTTACCACAAAGCCTGCCTGTGGAAGGTCATGGTGATTTAGCAGCAGGAAATTGTAACAGTAAAAAGGGAAAGAAGATAAGAAATTGAGAGGAGACATCACCAAGCAATAAGTAAGGGAGAATGTGAGAAGAATGGGGTGAAAAAGACAGAGAGCAGGTGAGTGTAGTACAGTACACAGGCCATCATTATTGTTGAGGTTTGTTGTTTATGTCTGGTTTCCAGTTGTGTTGTGAACTGTGTTCCTGCAAGATGAATGTCCATAATCTGTAAAAGATTAATTTTCCTATAATCAATTTTTGTACTATTAAAGCAAAGGGACATATCTGTATTGAAATTATACGAGTAAATCACATCACAGTAAATAGGTGTAGATGGATGGAAAGGGTCAAGTACTGTTGCAAAGGACTAAGTACTGAGCATACTGAGGCGAGATTGTATTGGGACTAATTTTGTTTTATTGCGCAGGTGTAATATGTTTTTGATTGTTTGGTAGCCTGTGGTTGTTCTTAGTACTTTGTTTATGAATTTGTAGCTTTGTCATATTTGATATTGACAAGACATACGAAGAGGCAGATGACATAGTTTAGATTGAAGCAAATGAATTGTTTGTAGAGGATAATGGTCCCTCTATTGTCCAAAGCTGGTACCAGTAAGTATTCTGGGAATGTTTTTCTTTTTTATGCCAATTGTGCTATGTTTGTGGTGTAGGGAGTGAATGTAATTTGTTTGTTGTATGTGAGGCATAGTGTGGTTAGAGTTTTGTTGGGTGGCAGTGATTAACCATTAAAGGTTATGGGAGGGTGCAGGTTGGATTCATGTTCATGAGGGGTTGAGAAGATGACAGTGGATTCTGAGATGGATACAGTTTTTTGAATGAGCCAATGTTTTAACTTTGTATTATAGTGTTGCATAATTGTTGTTGTGGTTGACTAAGTAGTGTCAGGATGCTGTGATGTGATTGTGAGGTTACTTGCATATGAAAGGACCTATACATTGTATTTGGTTGGTGATGCCAGGCTGTGTAAGAAGAGGCTGAAAAGAGTTGGAGAAAGAGCTGCTTCTTAGAAAAATGCACTGTAAAACTTCAGGATTTTGAAGATGAAATCTCTGAATGACTCTTGCTTGGTAGTCAGCTATGAAATTGGATAACCATTTTTTTTTGTCATTATTGTGGAGGGTGGTGTCAAGTATACTGTGAGGGAGGATGTGATTGGGGACAATATGAAATGCTTTGCTGAAATCTATTGCCTTCAATACTAAGGAAATTTGGGGGTTGTGGTTAGATGAAGACATCCAAGATGTGTTGTATAAGGTTTATGCACCGTGTGGTAGTACAGCTGAGTGATAGGGTCTGAAACAGTGGCGTGTGGTTAAGAGTGGGATAGCTTGGTTGACTTTGTTGTAAATCAGTTTTCAAGGGAATTGGATACTGATGACATAAGTGGGCTTCTGTGGGGTATTGGTCAGATTTGCTATGTACCATGCAATAGGGTCTAAAGCAGTGCTGTGTGGATGAGAGTGGGATATTTTGGTTAACCTTGTTGTAGATCAGTTTTCAAGTTATTTGGATGTTAATGACATCACAGGGCTGCTGTTGGGTAGTGGTTAGCATTGATGAATATGATTCATGCACAAGTGTTAAGAATGATACTTATTCCTAACACTTAATCCCATTGGTAGAATACAGTTAACTCAGGTGTACTGTACATGTTATTGTTCCCTATACATATTGTACATAGGATTTAATGCTACACAGAGCTATCACAGCAGTACATTGCTAGGAACAAGAGCCATGTCTTTAATACTTGCCGAAATATTAGATTTCGTTCACAAAATTACTTTTTGTTTACTGTACTGACTGACTTGTCTTATGACTGGAGATGTGACTTAGTAGAGTGATTGCATGGAGTACAGAAGGTAAGATTCATCAAAATGGTTTGAATACATGAGGATAGACTGACCACTGTGGAAGAAGTGCAGGTGTTGATGGCAGCAGTGATGTCGTGATCAACTTGAGTGTAGTAGCAGAGTGCAGGTGGGAGGGGTATGGCCTGGCCATTGGCTGGCCCACCCACCACCATCAGCCTAGCACTAGGGGATACCAATTCTCTCGTCTGGGCCAGCCTCAGCTTGTAGTGTCTAATCAAAGGCAAATTAGCATATTTGAAATTTTTGATATACTTTTTACACTCATAACCACACTTTCCCCCTTGCAGAAAATATTCGAAGCAGAGCATGGCATGCTAAATAGTAATGATGTATTTATCCATTTACTATTGGTTCATTATAATATCTAATTTTCTTACCCTGTTAGAAAGAATCATTCTGCCATTATTTCATCATATGATTTATATACTTCTTATGTTTTTCCAAGTTAAATTACCCCTGATGATGCAAAGAAGTTGATATTTTGATTTGTTTGTGTTTCAATAGACTTTAACAAATTCTTGACAAACCAACTTGGAACATAAAGAGAAACATCTTTAGTCCAACTCTTGAAGTAACCAAATTATCAGTCATAAGGTACTTCATCAATGTTCTCAAGGGTGTGCTATGGTGTTACTGAGTTTCATGATGGAACCGAGAGTAGGGGTTTGAAACACAGGCAAGAACAACAACAGTAGTGCTTTATTAAGTAATGTACACAGGTGATGGAGCCAGGGCAAAATGCTACAGATGTACACTTACAGTAGGAAGAAGTCAAATGGGTTAGGATAAATTGTATGAGGCAGGTATGGAAGGAGTTCCATGGTGCTGATGAAGATGCAAGAGCCCATGGAGAAGTGCATTGTTGCCAGGTCTATGTAGAGATCTGTAGGAGTGAGTCATGGCATGTTCTGCAGTCCTAGGTGAGTGGTGGCTGCCGATTTTGCTCATTCTGCAGGGGTACCATGGGGCATGACCATTGGTCCTGCACATTTAGCTATCTCTTGAGATGGGCAGGAGCGATTTTCCTTGTGAGATTTGACAAATAACTGATGTTGGGATGAGGCATAAAGAAAGCTGCTTGGAAGATGAAGCACCAGGAGTCATGCAATGGACTTCCACTCATGAAGGAGGCATCCTAAGGGCTGCTTGAGTTAGTATATGGCCAAAACTTTCTGTTACCAGAGTAATAAACTTGTTGTCTGAAGCATCTCAGCTGCCTGACTTGTTTACCCTCAGTGATCTCGGGTTTGCAAAGGGCAGCAAGTTTCTCCTCAAAGGAGAAAGCAGTCCCTCTCAGAGACTAGAAATGTCACCAATTGGTGGAACCCAAGAGAATCAGGGCTTCCATCATTAAGGTTGAAGGTGGCTAATTCTGACCACTTCTACACTGTGTTACCCTGATGAGTTCATCTAAGCTAAAGAGGTTGAGCCAATAAGTTCATTCATCTCAGGAAAAGATCACACTTTGTAACATCACCACATCAAGCCTCTATCAGTGAGAGACACAGTTATAGAGCTGGTATGGAAACAGTTTCATGACACTATTCTTCACGTCATCGGTGTCGCCAGTCACATCACAGGTGGCACCAGCCAAATCGACATACCATGTTACAGTATCAGCACTGGAGAAGTGGGAGGCAGGTTGTGCAGGGATGCCTCTGGAATGTCGTTTGTGTCTCTCCCTCTTGATGGTCAACTCATCAACAGGCCATTTTTGAAGCTGTTTAAATGTAGTGAAGAGGTGGCACAAACTTGTGGAAATGATAGTATAAACAATATGTTCGTAAATTTGAAGTTTAAGCCTGAGGTAATAGAACATGCCAAAGATGATGCAGCCCTTAAGTACATCAGTACGACTCTTGGGTATAATGGCATGGCGTTTGACCTCACTCATAAGGGTCAGGTCGAACACCATGCCATTGTGTTCCAGAGTCATTGTTGTGTTCAAAGATCATACCATCATGGTCAAGGGAAAAAAAGTCAAAATGTAATATAGTGCCATAATTCTTCAAAATGGTGGAAAATCAAGAACAATATTTCCACAAAGATTGAGAGTCCTGGAAGACCCAGGTAATACCTGCGAAAGGCTGTAAAGGAGTAGATGAGTGAGGCTGAAGGTGCCTTTCTCTTGGTGTGGCTTGGGTGGTTGGATGGGTGCCGCCTCAGGTACACAAGCTCCACATCAGCCACCTCACCCCGCACTCCCACCCATGACTGCAACATCCCATCACTGGCTAGCGCCTCGTGGAACAGAGAAGTCTGTTGGGCATATCAACACACATTAGCTTTAGCCTCTTTTTCAGGAATTCTTGAGAGACAACTTGACACAAGGAATGGAACAGTACAATCCTTGAGCACAACGCTAACCATCCCTAGGGATGTTGGCTTGGTCTTTGACCTGACCCTTAAGGATCATGTCATGATAACCAAGGGTTGCACTGTAATGCTCAAGGCTTCAAACCATCATCATCAGGGGTTGTACTGACATACCCAAGGGGTGTAACTTTCCATTCCCCCACATGAAACAGCTGCTTCTTGAGATATTATTCTAAAGATCTTTCTGACTTGTTTCTTTCTGTTTCTCATGTTTTTGAATCCATCATGGCCACTCTCAGAACTGACTGTAGCCATGTTCATGTCTGCATATTAATATATCAATGTGTATGTGTGTTTTTCTAATTACCTTTTTGAAATTACCTATGTATACAGTAAAGGAGGATGTTCTATGCTGTTAGTTCACAATATAGGGAGGGTGTTTTACACTTTCTTTGCGTGTTTTTGTGTGTGGTGTGTTCGTCTTATGTTTATGTGTGTGTCTGTATGCTTTAGTTATACCTATGGTTTATGCATGTGATGTGTAATGGTTTGCAAGTTTGTGTGTATTCTTTTGATGTGTCTGAGGTGTATATTTTTTTGTGTGTATGCTAGTGAATGTATGTGTTGTATATGGTATCTGCATGTATTCATTTATTTGTGTGCTTGATATGATTTTGTGTTTATATGTCTGTGTATGTGATATTACCTATATGTACTGTACCAGGATCTATTTCTACACTCATGGAGCCCCCACCTCATGAACTTTCTTTAGGATAAAACAGTTTACACTTATGTATGTTGTAAACTGCAAGAGATAGGTACAATGCCAATAAAAAAGTTATCACTTGCACAGTGACTTGACTAAAGACATTAAGTTTCTGAAACATATTGATGATGTACACTGTGATTAGTTACTCAAGAATAATAGGGATACAACAACCAGAGGACATAACATGATATTAATCAAGAAACATTGAAAAAATTTTGAAGTACTTTTAAAGTATAAGAGTGGTGGAAGACTGGCATGAAATGGTTGAAGACATGGCAAATGCAGAAAGCATATAGAATTTTTTTTTCAATGAAGAGAATGTTCAAGGGATTAGGCCCCATGCGTGGAAAGTTCCTTTCCCTTATGGCATGAATAGGTAATAACACATTCTTTAATTTTGTGTGTGGATGTGTTGGCCATACTAGTGGCCTGGCCCGAGGAGAGGATGTCTCACCAAGTTCTGTTGGGCAGGAGCTGAGGAAGCCAGCACCAGCAGCAGAGGGATCAGCAGTAGCATATCTTCACCTGGTTCAGCCACTCCCTACACACACTCCACCTGAAGGAGGAACACCATCTGTTTATCCCAAAAGCTATACTTAGGTAACAAATCACGCTTAGACAACTTTTTTTCATAAAAGTGAATCTCATAACCCATTGTCTCAAACCCTTAAGCACAGGCGACTTTAAGGTCTGATGGCCTGGCCTTTGACCTGATCCTGAAGGGGTCAGGCCATCGTATTCGCTCGTTGCAACGTTGTACTCAAGGGTCGTGCCGTCGGGGTTACTGGACAAGTGCAGGAGGCCATTGTCAGGTACCGTGGCCTGCAGCTGACTTGCACCATCCACGGTGGCCGCACCCACCTAGTAGACCAGTTGTAGCATCCCTAGCACGAGACGGGGCGCTTCAAGAGGCCCACCATCCCAGGCCTAACACCACTAATGCAATGGTGAACTGCGGCACCAAGTCTACAAGCTTTAAGATTTATATGATCTCTCGTTCGTAGTTTTCAAGGCAGAATGTCCTTATCCATGCAACGTACTTGGATATGTCTTTTTGTAATCTGAGGATATTTATCATTATTATTATTATCATCATCACAGTATGAGGTCGATGCCAAACGTGCCACCCTCAGCACCATACGATTACAGAAATGTTCATCTGTTCACAGTCTGACCTGCCATGGTACACGAGTACTGACCTCACCTTGACCTGACGTTGGTATACCAACACTGACCTCACCTTGACCTGACCCTGGTGCACTTGAGGTGTGTGTATATAGTTCGAGACGCCTACCTGTGAATTGATGTTCAGACGGGAAAAGTAAAAAAATCTTGAGCTTGGTGAAGATCTATAACCTTTGAAGGCGACGCTGGAGGCACTGCCCCCCGCCCGCCCGCACCTCGGTATATATACCATACTACAGCCCCCTCCACCAAACCACAAACAGCGCCCCTATCCCTGGCCCGCACATGCTGGAGTTAGCGCAGCAACATACAATTATCTCCCATCACAGGATCTCGAACACCACCATAATCGGCACGGTCAATACTCGTCATGCTTTTCTTCCTCCAATCCCATAAGTACCTCCCTGCTCACGGGTCGCACCGTTCTCCAGGTGTTCCGTGTTACCCAGAACATACCATCACCCTCATCATAACCATCATCATCCTGATAACGTTACTCCTCATGAACCCTCCTCTTCACACGCACTTGTTTCCTCATGCAACTTTATCACCTGATTTTGACCTTGCGCCGTCCTTTGGTTGGAACTCCTATGCTAGTGTCCCTCAATTGTAGACAATGGACCTATGCCACAGTCCTGATTCTCTCCCCAGAGGATGTCGAACTTCCGTGGTGATAGTGTTTTGTATTTCTTAAGACAGAATTTTGAGAGTTGAGTCAAGAAACAGAAGCGCATGAGGTATACCGTTACTGGCCCACTCGAAATCCGATGGTGTGGTCACGAACTCGCTTTACGACACGAGACACCACAGTTTCTTAAGTTCATTTCGGTCGCTCATCTATAGGAAGATCAATGTCTCATTGAAGGCTAATCGATACCGCCTCTTTGATATTGATTTTGCTGTTACTGGTGTCCGTGTCTTCTGGTCCCAGTGGGGCACTGGTGCCTCATGTTCGTAATTTGAAAGTCTATGAACTGTATCCCAGAACTCTACAAGAAAATCACATTTTTTTTATACACTTTTCTTCCCTTCAAGTTGGACGTGATTAGGCATGTCTACCACTTCTAGGTCAATTATAAAAAAATAGAATTCACTTGTTCAGTACCTGTCGCACCAGCAAATAGACCCTACCACCAGAAAAGTGATGTGCCATATGCCATCAAGATGAAACATCACAAGCTGACAGCCTTCCAACACCAGCTGCTGGCGGACGGATCTTCGACTCGTTCCGTCCGTCAGCACTTTGCACCCACATAACCTGCATACCATTATGTGATTGTGCTAGTAGGGAGCGGTGTGTAGCGCCGTACTCCCTTGCACGCGGCAGGTGCCACCCACCCTCACCCGATTGATTTCTGAACCCCTTGAGCACAAGGGTACGATCCCCGAGCACAACCTGACGACTCTCGAACTCTACGATATACGACTGGTCAAAGCCCAGGCCATCGTCGTACCCAAGGGTTCTGCCCAGGTTCAAGGGTTGTGCCGTCGTATTCAGGGGAGTGCCTTCATGTTCAAGGGTCGTACCGTCGTGTTCAAGGGTCGCACCGTCGTGCTTCAGGGGTTCATGTTGGTGGAATCACAGGGTGCAGAAGCCGAGCTACACACTACCAGGAGACATGAGGGAGCAACCCACACATTATGGCAACATTATCTGGGATGACGAACACCACAATCACAGTCAAATGTTGTGTATTTACAGTGGAAGGTCAGCCTGGGGTAGTGTAAGAAGATCTTGTGGTAGGACCAGGAGGTCTTGTGGTAGGAGCACGAGATGAAGTCAAAAAGTATCTTAGTATTGCCAAACTGCCATGGAAAGAAAAAGCTCAGTATGGAGGCATTGCAAACGGCAAAATAATCAAGCAGTGTTTGAGACTCTAGAGGCCGAGGAATGATTATAATGAATTGAGTAATCAGTCGAAGCTATCCCATAAATAAGGAACAATTAAAAACATATGTAGAAACGAAAGGAATAAGATAAAACTATGGACTGCAAGAAGAATATGTGTTAGGATCTGAATGGTATGATTAATCTGCAATGCTGAAGATGGTCGCTGCAGCATGACCGGACTGGCTGGACCTGACTGGCATCATCTGGGTGGCACAAACTGGCTGGCGTGACCTGACTGGCATCACCTGGCTGGCACAAACTGGCTGCCGTGACCTGACTGGCATCACCTGACTGGCACAACTCGTCGGGACGGGAACCTCTTTAATGCAGAACATGAAAATCAATACACAGACTAACAAAACTTTAAGAAATAGATTTTATAATCATACTGGAAACTCGAAAGATTACACAGATAAAGAAAGGTGAAGAGGCCATATCACAACCTACATGGGAGTGATGTAATAGGAGGGACACAAAGAGAAGTTGATTATCATGTTCAAAACTATTACATCCAAACTCCATGAGGTAAGATTGGTAATGAGTATTCAAAAAAAGACTTTACCTTAGGTCTTGCCACTGTGGATGTGAAGATAGAGGTGTAGTGAAGATGTGAGTATTTTAGTAAAGTTTAGCGTATAGTGAAGATGTAGTTTAATGAAGATGTGTGAAGCAAACATGGCCTTTCTTACCTGACCCTTAGAATTATTCAAACTAGGTTCAAAGGCTGACCCCACTGAAAATATTTCTTTGCCCCTAAAAGTATCCTAGGTTTATCTGTATGTCTGTCTATGAAGAAAACCTTTGTTCCGATATGTAATAGGTCTAAAGACAGTGGTATCGAAGGTGTAGTGTAATATGATAGCCTTCGCACTGAAGATTACGATGTAGCAGAGATTATTGTGAATACTACGATTTAGTGAACATAATGGTGCAGTGAAGATATGGGGTGAAGTGAAGGTAAAGGGTATGGTGATGATAGGCTTTGACTAACCCAAGTTTCAAGTATGAAAATGTGAAGTCCTTTTATGAAGATGAGGGTGTCGTAAAGATGGCCTTTGACAGGTCTCAAAGTTATACTAGTTATGAACGCGATGATAATGAATTATTAGTATTATTATTATCAATATTATTATTATTATTCATTCTATTATTACTATTATCATCATTATTATAATTAGTTATTATTATTATTGTTATTATTATTATTATTATTATTATTATTATTATTATTATTATTATTATCATTATTATTATTATTGTTGTTATTATCATTATTTAATATCATTATAATTATTATTATTATTATTATTATCATTATTATTGTCGAGTATTATCAATCTTAGAAAGTTGTGTAGGATGGTTAAACAGGTGTTTACCTACGGTGAATAATGAATCATTACAAATGACCAATTTATCAGTTTATTGTTGTGGATGACCATGTGGCATCAATAAGCTCTAATCTCATTATCATGTTAATTGGAGATAGTTAATATGAGGTTATTTGCTTGAGATACCATTATGTTAGAAGGTTGTTGAGGGTATGTGGAAAAGTGCTGCGTAGCCATGCGATTGGTTTGGTCACCTTTACCACTGGCAAGAGGTAGTATGTAAATACTCGTAAATAGATGAGTTTACGGGTTCATTAGTAACTTTCGTAAGGAGGAATGTTGCCGGTGAAATTATTTTTTCTTCTTTTTTTTCGAAGTTAGCGGTGGTATTGCGGGTGTCGCTCGTCAGCCGTCCTGATGCCAGCGCCATCTGCAGCCACAGTTTGAGTTGCAGTGTTTTTCCTGTCGCGATATTTCTGGATCCTGAAATATAAGGTACTGTAGGGCAAGAGTAGCTGATAGATTTACCTAAAAAGGCTACTTAAACGTTTGAATGAAAACTAGAACTCATATGTAAATTGTAAGCCTTACAGAAGAATGTAAGCGCAAGAAAATGTTATTGTTTTGGGAAGGTTGATTCTTGGTGACGACACACGGGCACTTGTCAGCAACAAAAGAATGAAATGCTTCGTAGGTTTGGATGTGTTCACCGAATTAAAGCCATGGGGAGTATGTGATGGGCACGCGAAGATGAAAGCTATACATGTGTGGGAGGTGTAGGTCGTGGGGAGGCGTGCAGAGGGAGGGTTAGTGGGGACCTGACGGGTAGAGCCTAGCGCTGGAATCTGACTCCTTCAAAACCTGCTTGTCACTCTCCTGTACCGTCTGCCACTACACCATCTACTTGTAGTCTGGCCTCTCACATGGTACTACACCACTGGTGGCCAACCCAGACTACTATTAGCTTGTAACTGAACCGGAAAATACAGTGTGAAACGATCCTCCTGGGTTTGTTTACATTAGACAAATTCTTGAAAGTTTAGCTTATTTTCTTCATATCTTGTGTCTGTTAAATACTATGAAATTTCTTTTCACTTTTATTAATACTGATTACTATAGTTTCACTTGCAAATGATTCATCTGAATTATATGACAGGTATTGGTAGATAATTTCCTTTTGTAGTTGTTTGTACTTTAAGGTAGCAAAATTCCTATAGATTTTGAGATAATGATTTCATGATTATGAATCATATATTGCTAGTTAAGAGAGAAAAGAAGTAGATAGGTGTCAGTAAATGAATTTATGAAATATTTTGGGAATTATTTACATGGTGGTTATTTTGCCAACAAGCACAACAAATTCATTAATGTATTAGCACTTATGGGTCCAACACTATTTGTACACTTTATTTTCCAATCTGTTGCTTAATGCTAAATTCATTCCAACTATCATCTCCTCCTAGATTAATTTGAGATGGGCTATGTTTAGCAATTGGTTAGATTTATTGTTTTCACTATTAACAGTTTTCCTGCACTTCTGGATGGTGACCCTGATGGACTAGAACTGGTATTTTTGTAAATGTTTGCAGAAGTTTTTCTAGGAAAAGTTGATTGATATGTTTTAAAGTATGGTGATTATATGATAAAGAATTGCACTGAAATGTTGGATATTTCCTAGTTAAGGTGGAGACAATGGGAGAATTATTTGGCATTATGTCATTGTACTCACTGGTGTCAGTATGTTGTGAAACAGCCCCAGCCAATTATTTATGGTTTATTATTTAATGAAATGGAAATCGATTGTGGACTGTTAGTTATAATGATTTGCAGTGATATCTTATTATGAGAAAGAATGAGACTTTCAGGTAGTAATTTTTACTCATTATTCCATGACAGTGTTAGTAATGGGATGAGGTATAGAGGATAGGAAAAGTGTGGCCTGATAATGTATTAGTGGGTGGACCACTTATCAGTTCCTCCAGAAGTATTGAAAACTTGGCTAACTTTTTCATGGCTGAGATTTACCCTCATTATCAGTTTTACAGGTGCACAGTGCTGGATGTATTATTTGCTCTATTATGCCACAGGAAATATGCATTTGAAATTTTTTTAGCATTCCCATCTTAAACCTAGTAAAATCTCTCAATTTAGATTTTGTAAGAGTTTATTTGTAATGTCATTGATGTACTTTTTAAGTCTTTTGGGATGGGCCTGGGGTCTTTCTATTTAGGAATTTTAGCGGTTTTACCTTGCAACTAGGTAAATTAAAGTTTGAGTATGGTTAAATGTGCAGTTTAGGAGCACAGAAATTAAATGGATTAAGTAGTAACTCATATCAGTGGACACCCTACTCTTTGTAAAGTGATTTAGAAGATTGCAGATGAGATATAAGGACAATGAGTGATTCAGCAATAGTGGATAAGTGGGAGGAGTTTTATATATTTTGGAAAATATGGGGTAAATTAACATAGAAGTAGATGAAACCTTTGTAGTCAACAATACCCTTGAAACCTTCACCTGACTAGTCATAGTAGGCAAGATTTACTTTAATGCACAGTGCTGTAGTCGAAATATATTTGTGTTAATGGGATCTCTTCTGTCCTTTCACATATTCAAGAATGTTGCTTAGAATTGATATGCTTGCAGGAACACTTTTACATGTATGTAGCTCACAAATGTCTTAGCAACTGAATCCAAGTAGCTGATCATGTGATGTTTTTATTTTCTCCCAATAATTTCAAAATAAGGTAAATTTTGGTTATTTGGTGGAATTTGGCGAGAAATATAGAATATAACTGCTGTAAGCAAAAGTTGCCATAACTACAATCAAGATCTGTATAAAGATAGGGACTCAAAGCTGTTAAACACATAGCAGATATAACATTTCACTAGGGCATCTAATACCTATATATTTTTACACCATAGTGCATTTCAGAAAATGTTTAATAACTAGGTGCTTCTCCTTCAAATTGTATAAACACATGTTAATACCAGAATGCTCTGCCTTCTCAGTCTTTATGCAAGCATTCACTCATTATCCTTCTAAGATGGCTGTTATGTAATGCCTTCGTGATTCAGAGCAGGTCCCAGGAAGCCAATCACCCCTAAAATAGCCTGACCAAGCAAAGAAGCAACACTGTGGTTTGATTACAGGCTAAATTGTGTGGCAAGAAGGGCCTCTTAAAATTATTTCAAGTTATCTCATTACTGCGTTCATAAGGTTTTTGACATTTGCAATCACTTAAGTCAGATGTTTGTACTCAAAGTTTTTAAAGTAAATTTACAATAGCCAGTCCTGTAGAAGACTGGGACTACCATTAAACCAGAGCAAAAAGGAATGATGTAGGCCCACACCATTCAGAGGAAGTTCTCCAATGCCAACCAATACTTAAAATAGCTTGAATAAGTAAAGTAGTAACACCATAGCTTGATTGCAGACTAAATTTTGTTGTTAGAAGGGCCTCTTAAACCATTTGAAGGTATTTCATTGCTGCATTCACAAGGTTTTTATGATTTTGATCACTTTTGTCAATGTTTTTGTACTCAGTTATTAAAGGAAATTTACGATAATATATTTCAGGCTGGATGAACAGTGGATGAGGAATGAATGAGCTGGCACTTGTGCCAAGATGAAGATCGACCGCTCAAAATTAAAGAAAAGCAGTTCTGAAGTTGTAAGTATGAAGTGTGAATTATATTTATTTACCTGATTAAGATAATGTTTTTGAACTGGTGAGTTGAGGCTTGGTATGAAATTTGATGCCTTAAGACAATTTGTTTTGACTTTTCTCAGCCTGGAGATTGTGGATGGTTAATAGAAAAATTACAGAACTGCAGCAATGAGGAACTACTTCCAGTCTTACGGAGTGTGGAGTCTTGGAGCTATGGAAAATGTGAGCTTTATCATTGGATTGATGTTCTTGACAGGTAAGTTATTTTTTATGATTCATTTGTGTCATAACTATATGCATACTGATTTTAACTTTACTGTCTTATGTCAGTCTTTTGTTTTTCATTTATCTTGTTTTGTGTCCTTTCTGTCCAGGCATTGGCTAATCTCTGTCACCATAATAGGTGACTGACTGCAGGATCCAGGGTTTAGATTAGTAGTGGCTGAGTGTGCTGGGGTAGTCATTAAATGGTGCTCACTGTTTGATTTCTCTTGTCAAGATATTTTGCTGTAACGAACAGAACTTTTGTGTTGATGGGTAATTGTTTAGTTCTTACAAATAGACCATTGTTTGAAGTCAGAAATGCTTTAGTAAGATGAGATACTTTCAAGTAGGCATATGTAAAAGATTTTTGGAATGTAGTAAATGATGTAAGACAAGGTTTGCTGGAGTATTCAAGTACTTACATACCCACTTATTTATCTACCCATCCATCTGTTTTCATATGTTTATGTTATTTTCAGTCTACAGATGATTGACAAATTGATTCTTGCAACCCCCCATAATTTTAGTTGTAATCATCAAAACAAAAACTCTGATTGATTTGGTTCACAAATACTCCCTCAAGTTCATCTTTGAAAATTCACTTTTTCCTTTTTATTTTGTCTATGCACAATGATTTCCTCACATGTTCAAGTTGTTTCTATTCCTTTCTTTTCCTCCTGTCTTGTACCATGTATCCATGCTATTTCCATGCTCTCCACCACAAACATCCCTCAAAAAATCCATCTCAGTAGCATGGATTGTAAGATGGTTTTGTATTGGTACCCACAATTATTTGCATTAAGTTTAGTTGCATCAGTGCTAAATACATATCGCACTATACTTGGTGGCTACACTTTTTTTCTTTCCTAGGTATTGTCATGTTTCATTTTCCTTGTGGTTATTCGCAAATATGCATATGTGTATAGCGTTTACCAGAAGTTCAGCAATATCATTAATAATGGAAAGGCTCATTGATAAGTTTAACAGATTCTTCAGGTTATACTGTACTTTATTCTGTTGCTGTCCTTATGAGAGCTAAGTTCTGTTATGAAATTTGAATTGTGAACTAAGATATCCTATGTTTCATCTGTTTTGTTTGTACAATACTCAAGTTAGTACTCATGTTTCAGATTTGATACAATCTTAGAGGAAGCAGCAGAGAAAGATGAAGACAAATGGGTGTTGCCATGTGACCTTCCAGAAAATGGCCATGTAAGTAATATTTGTGTTTTTAATGTTCTCATTTTTTTTTGTTCTGCTTTTTTTTTTATGTAAAACAAGATGTTTAACTTTTTTGTGAAATTATGTTCCTTTATTTTTTCATTATACTTGATCACCTTCTCCCCTCGTTAGTGCAAGGAAACAGATGAAAGAATGGCCCAACCCACCCACATACACATAGGGGAGAAAGAATACTTTCCATGTATTCCCTGTGTGTCGTAGAAGGCGACTAAAGGGGGCGGGAGCTGGGGGCTCGAAACCTTCTCCTCCTTGTATTTTAACTTTCTAAAAGGAGAAACAGAAGTTACTTTATGTATGCAGTTAAAACCCATCCATACAAGCTCTTGCATATATGACAGGATTACCTCGAGGTGAATACACACATAAAGCGTACATCAGGACATAGATGTATTAAACACACATGCAGTGCTCTCCGTAATATAGTGGAATACTGGTTTCTGTGATAAACTGGAATACTTAATAAAAAGCAAATAGATGATTACATGCATAGGAGAAACTTTCACACCAGTAGACATCACGGATTTAAGGAAAGGTCATGCATTATAGATCTTGTTAATTTCTGTAATGGAGTAAACTTTGTATTATTTACAAGACAAATAGGTAAACTTTATTCCCATATTCATAGAAAGTATTTGATGCTACCATGTCCGAGGTTGATTAAAACTGTCACATCTCCAGACAGACACTGGATTTATGTGAGCTGAGTGACACCTCTGCATGGATATTTTATAGTTGGGCTTTGTGTCCCCATTTTAAGGGCACATGCAGAGTGTGGCTGGTGGCATAGATGGTAATGCATGATACTCTTTTCCTAATGTCAGTCATCCCCTGCCATTCCAATGAGAGCACCATTTTGTGAGCTTTCAAGGAAGGAAATTGAGCATCTTTTAGTTAGATCAAGATAACCAAGCAGATAATGATCCAGAATTATATGTCAGTGATGATTTGTCATCTGATCACATGGAGAAGGATTTTGTGGACCCTGCTACTAACAGCAGCAGAAGTGAAATTTGACCAAGATGAGGCAGGAGAGTTTTCTAGCAAAAGTGGATGTAATGTTGCCAGTCCTTGTTAGACTTTGACAATGCTGCATTTGACTGGCATTTCTGGCAATATTCCAAAATAAGATGGTGTAGCAGTAATGAAAATAATTTCATTCATTCATGCTGATTATAACAAAAGATTTATATGATATAAATTGGTCTATTTATATCTTTGATGCCAGTTCACCTTAGGAACTCCTCAAAAGGATAGCCATGGCAAAAGATTCTCCATAACTAGTGAACTCTAGCTGTTATGATGTAAAACATAATGATAATTAGTAATTAATTTTTCAGTTCAGGTAAAACAACTCCCCTTGTTCTTGCTCTAACTAAAGCATTCTCACTCAAATATTAACTTGTAGTGTGTTCTAAAAGGAATATGATGCCTGAAGCTAGAGTAGGGGTCAATTAAATTTTGCTTGAACCAAATACTCAGTACAATGTTTTTATGTTTCAGTACATGATTGGTTAAAATGTAATGAAAAGAATGCATGATTTAGTGGTGCTGAAGTCTTGTGTGTGTGAACTAGATGCTGTATGCACATGGTCACTTGGGTCACTGTGTTTATTAATATACACCTTAAGGACCACTTTCACATGGTTCCTACAAGTTTGAGGCTGCACTCCACATAGGAACAGGGAAATGATGGACTTCTTTGGAGTAAGAAGGTGTTCAACTAGACCATTTTCCTTTCTTTTCACTGATGATGGTACATCACTATAAGTCACCTCTCAATTATGGTGTAACCTTTTGTAGGTGGAGTCATGTATCCCCATCTCATGTATACTGAAACAGAATTAGAAATGATAGGTAGATGGAAATGTCCAAGTTTAGATGGAAGTATTAACATAGTGCAAGATTAACTGTGTGAGTTTCATTTATTGTTATAAGGAGTGATTAGTATTTGGATGAGGCTGGTTATGAGTCACAGCTCATGAGAAAAAAAGTACTTTTTTATTATCTATATATACCCAGAGATAGGGTCCTTTGACATTATTTGAGCTTAGCATCTCTTTAAAGATAGCTGCATATATCTAAATGAAGAGAATTGGAGGAATTCTGCTCTGTGAAAATTACTGATCAAGAATAAGAGTGTTAATTTGGGAGCTCGGTTCTATTTAAGTTGCATTTATATATGTTGCAGGTCCAGGAATTGGTTGTATGGGTGTTACACTTCACAACATTGCTGGTGGAGCATTCCTTCTCCCGCCATCTCTACTCTTCTGTGGAGCACCTCATTACCCTCCTATCATCCACATCCATGACTGTTGTCTTGGCAGTTCTAAATTTGCTATACATGTTCAGCAAAAGGTAAGGCAGGCATGAAGGATGAGCATATACAAAATTTTAGCATACTTGAAGTCTGGTAAAGTGATAGTAATTTTGAAGTAGGAATGTTGAGCCTGTGTTAATGTATTTACCATTCAGAATTACCAAAGTGGGCATGTTCATCATTATGTTTGCCTTCATGCTAGTATCAGCATCTGGTTTTAAAAGACAGGGTTTTGCTCTCATTAGATCAGTCACCTTACCTTGAAAATCTTTTTCAAGGACTGATAACCCACTTAACATTTCTAAGACTACCTTGTTTGCCTAACTAAATTGGGCATGAGGGTAGATACATTTCTCTGGACAGATGTAGTCAGTTCTGGAAAGCCATATATTGCTTTCAGCATTTCTGCACCTCTTGTTTTGTGGTTTTTAGTTGCACAACTTTAAAAAAAAGTTATTTCAATTTTGAGATTGATGAATAGTACTGGAGATCCCCTTTAACAAAAAATTATAAACATAGTAAAATTTTGAAGATGTACACACAGCTAGACTTTATTTATTATGAACTTGTATATAGCATGAAAAGTGTGTTAGTATTGGTAAAGGTTTCTGTATATGTAATTGAAGGCTTTTGTTTACTTTATCTAGGTAAGAATGTGTTAAAAGAGTTGGTGAGTGATTAAAAAGAAAATTCAATGTTGCATACTATACCTTTTAACAGTGCATAAGTTTGATGAATTTGTTTACTTTTTGCTCACTGCTCCTCCCAACTTTATGAAACTAGGGATTTTAAAAGTGTTCTTCTTTTGAAATGGAGGTTTCATTTCTAAGTATTTCAATGTTTCAGGTCAAATTTTATCACTCGGCTAGCAGTAGCACCTCGACAGGCACTCTTATTGCGCCTCATTAACTTGGGAGAGCCTTGGGGTGGCAAGGACAATGGATTTGGTCTGGCACAATGTTGTCAGAACCTTCCTTTATCGGTAAGTTGATTATTAAGATACCTTTTATTCTTCAGAATGAGTAGTACATGACATTGTTGTAATGCATTTACATGTTTTTATAGATATATGTTTCAGATTATTACTGTTGATATTCTCTTTGCTTTTTTGCACTGGACTGCATTTTATATATCTTTCATGCACCACAATCACTGCTGATATGCTAAGTTTGCACAGACATGTCATATTCATTTTCACACTATTCATTTATGTTATGTCTTTTTCCCTCTGATTACTTATGTCATTCATATAACATGTTTTCTGCATGTTCCTCTTTCATTGTGGTAAATCATATTTTTCTTGGAGGCATAAAATTTTACCTTGTTTCTTGTGACAACAGTTTTGTTTTGAAAAAGATATAGCTACATTGCACTGGCATTGCTCACCACCAGTTGATGTATCATGATCCACCCCATGTCTGTGCCTTCATGGTCACAGCATAGTTAAGTAAGATCCAGTTATTATGTATGTTTACAAAGAAATTTTGTGCAAGCTTGAAAGTATGGTAAAAGTTGTGGTTGGACCCACTATGCTGGCACCTATCGCTCTAGTGGCTAGTTTGTCTGCAGCATAATGCCATTCTTCACACTCAGAAAATGTTGGGATAATTATTGAATTCATGAATCTTCATTGGTTCAAGGTACAGTGCAGTATTTTGAATATATGTGGTTGAGTTTTTTTTTTTTTGGCTGGATATTTACTGGTCAAGTAGTCACTCTTTAAAAAGAGAGGGAGGGGTAGGTGGACAGGGAATGTAGTCTCCCATTTATTATGTTATTAATTTAATGTTTCACATATACCAAGATTGTTGTGTTGTGCTAACTGCAACCTTTCTGGATACAAATCATATCCCAGCTGATAATGAAGGATGGAAAGACCCACTGATAGAATGTGGAACATAAAAGGACTTTCAAAGTGCATGCAGGGCTTGTAACTTCTTTTCCAGTGTTGATTAAAGACACTAGACAGGTATTGTAGATGGGATGAATGTCATATGGGAACAGCTAGTAGACTAGTGCAATGGTGTCTGCCTTCATCCATTTCTACATAAAAGGGGACTCAGAGAAGGAGATAGAAAGATAGAGTGAAAGAAACTTTTGAATTATTAGGGCCTGAACATGCAGGAGGGTGAGAGGCATGCAAAAGTAGAATGAATTGGAGCTTTATGGTGTACAGGGTGTGGCATGCTGTAAATGGGATGAACCAAGGCAAATGAAGTATTCAGTACATGACTGTAGGTGGAGGGCTATATTTTCAGTATAATATGAATGACAGCTGAGGAATAGATGGGACCAAGGTGAGTCCACTTTTTGATGCTACCTCACAGTGGTGAGAAAGGCAACAAGTATGATTAACTGTTTTAGGCTTATGAAAGACTGACTTGGGCCATCCTCCTGTTTAGTGAGAAAGGTCTTTCTGATGGAATTTTTTTTCAACTTTTGGCTTTTCCATTATAACTTGCTTGGTTTGTAATGTCCTAACTAATTTATCATCTTGTTTCACTTTAGGCTTTTCCAGAGAATGCAACTACACTTCATTATGAATTTTATGGCGAACATCAGCAGCAGCAACAGTATCAGCCTGCAGATGGAGCAACTAGCAGTGGTAGTGGGAGTAGCAGTAGCAGCAGTAATAGAAGCAACAGTTCTATAATTACAATTCATATAGATAATATGCAAAATATTAGCAAATCACCTGCGCAAGTTATGGAGGAACTTCTGCAGGTTTATAAAGTGCCTATAGAAAAACAGGTGAGAATGAACAGGGTTAGTGGTTAGTTGTGTACTGTTATGATGGGAAGGGTTCAGAGCCTTTGCAAAGAATTGAGTGCTGAGCATATTGAGTTGGGAATGTACTAGGAAGTCCATGTTTCATCATATAAGTGTTTGTGGTTTGTGCACTGATCGTTCCGAGTACTCTGTTTTTGTGAGTAGCAGCTTTGTTACACTTGCTTTTGACAAGGGTGGATGACCATGCAAATAATGTACTGTGTGAAGTCGAGCAAATATGTTGTTTGTAGAGTACATTAAGGGATTTTCCTTGTAAAGATGTTACCAGTCAGTGATCTGAGGGCATTAGTTTATTGCTTTTGTGTAGACACTTGTAGTTTGGGGCCTGAGTGTTATGTGTCTCTATGTGATACCCAGAATAGTGGGTATTTTGTTATCCTCCCCTCTCATTTATATTTAATTTTCTAAAAGAAGGAACAGAGTGGGGCCAGGTGAGGATATTCCACAAAGGCCCAGTCCTCTGTTCTTAATGCTACCTCGCTTATGCGGGAAATGGTGAATAGTTTGAAAGAAAAAGAAAGGAACTATTGGCCATTCAAGGTGATGAGAGGGTGCTGTTTGGATTCATATCCATCTGGGGTCAGAAGGGTAATTGAAGACTAATGTGGAGATGTAGACAGTCTTCTCCTGATGAGGCAGTATTACAATTATGTAATGTAGTGTTGCATGTTTGTTGTAGGTTTTGTTGAGTCAGAATGCTGGATTGTGATTGTAAGGTCACAGGCATATGAGAGGACCTTTACTTTTTTTTTACCCTGTGGCCTGATGGAGGTAATGGGAAATCATATAGAAAGAGATTGAAGAGGCTTGGAGTTCCTTGGGAACTCCATTGCAGAGCTTCAGGGTTGTAGAGGTAAATCCTTTGATTTTTGTTGCACATGACATTTTCCATTCTGTACACAGTCTCTCCTGGTACTTCCCCACACAGGTCTCCTTCCCAAGCTCACTTACTCTCACCACCTTCTTCACCCCAACATTCACTCCTCTTTTCTGAAAACCCATACTAATCTTCACCTTAGCCTCCACAAGATAATGATCAGACATCCCTCCAGTTGCACCTCTCAGCACATTAACATCCAAAAGTCTCTCTTTCGCACGCCTGTCAATTAACACGTAATCCAATAACGCTCTCTGGCCATCTCTCCTACTTACATAAGTATACTTATGTATATCTCGCTTTTTAAACCAGGTATTCCCAATCATCAGTCCTTTTTCAGCACATAAATCTACAAGCTCTTCACCATTTCCATTTACAACACTGAACACCCCATGCATACCAATTATTCCCTCAACTGCCACATTACTCACCTTTGCATTCAAATCACCCATCACTATAACCCGGTCTCGTGCATCAAAACCGCTAACACATTCATTTAGCTGCTCCCAAAACACTTGCCTCTCATGATCTTTCTTCTCATGCCCAGGTGCATATGCACCAATAATCACCCACCTCTCTCCATCAACTTTCAATTTTACCCATATTAATCGAGGTGAGAACAATGGAAGTAAGGGGAGTCGGGGAGGAATGGGATGTATTTAGGGAATCAGTGATGGATTGCGCAAAAGATGCTTGTGGCATGAGAAGAGTGGGAGGTGGGCTGTTTAGAAAGGGTAGTGAGTGGTGGGATGAAGAAGTAAGAGTATTAGTGAAAGAGAAGAGAGAGGCATTTGGACGATTTTTGCAGGGAAAAAATGCAATTGAGTGGGAGAAGTATAAAAGAAAGAGACAGGAGGTCAAGAGAAAGGTGCAAGAGGTGAAAAAAAGGGCAAATGAGAGTTGGGGTGAGAGACTATCAGTAAATTTTAGGGAGAATAAAAAGATGTTCTGGAAGGAGGTAAATAGGGTGCGTAAGACAAGGGAGCAAATGGGAACTTCAGTGAAGGGCGTAAATGGGGAGGTGATAACAAGTAGCGGTGATGTGAGAAGGAGATGGAATGAGTATTTTGAAGGTTTGTTGAATGTGTCTGATGACAGAGTGGCAGATATAGGGTGTTTTGGTCGAGGTGGTGTGCAAAGTGAGAGGGTTAGGGAAAATGATTTGGTAAACAGAGAAGAGGTAGTAAAAGCTTTGCGGAAGATGAAAGCCGGCAAGGCAGCAGGTTTGGATGGTATTGCAGTGGAATTTATTAAGAAAGGGGGTGACTGTATTGTTGACTGGTTGGTAAGGTTATTTAATGTATGTATGACTCATGGTGAGGTGCCTGAGGATTGGCGGAATGCGTGCATAGTGCCATTGTACAAAGGCAAAGGGGATAAGAGTGAGTGCTCAAATTACAGAGGTATAAGTTTGTTGAGTATTCCTGGTAAATTATATGGGAGGGTATTGATTGAGAGGGTGAAGGCATGTACAGAGCATCAGATTGGGGAAGAGCAGTGCGGTTTCAGAAGTGGTAGAGGATGTGTGGATCAGGTGTTTGCTTTGAAGAATGTATGTGAGAAATACTTAGAAAAGCAAATGGATTTGTATGTAGCATTTATGGATCTGGAGAAGGCATATGATAGAGTTGATAGAGATGCTCTGTGGAAGGTATTAAGAATATATGGTGTGGGAGGCAAGTTGTTAGAAGCAGTGAAAAGTTTTTATCGAGGATGTAAGGCATGTGTACGTGTAGGAAGAGAGGAAAGTGATTGGTTCTCAGTGAATGTAGGTTTGCGGCAGGGGTGTGTGATGTCTCCATGGTTGTTTAATTTGTTTATGGATGGGGTTGTAAGGGAGGTAAATGCAAGAGTCCTGGAAAGAGGGGCAAGTATGAAGTCTGTTGGGGATGAGAGAGCTTGGGAAGTGAGTCAATTGTTGTTCGCTGATGATACAGCGCTGGTGGCTGATTCATGTGAGAAACTGCAGAAGCTGGTGACTGAGTTTGGTAAAGTGTGTGGAAGAAGAAAGTTGAGAGTAAATGTGAATAAGAGCAAGGTTATTAGGTACAGTAGGGGTGAGGGTCAAGTCAATTGGGAGGTGAGTTTGAATGGAGAAAAACTGGAGGAAGTGAAGTGTTTTAGATATCTGGGAGTGGATCTGTCAGCGGATGGAACCATGGAAGCGGAAGTGGATCATAGGGTGGGGGAGGGGGCGAAAATTTTGGGAGCCTTGAAAAATGTGTGGAAGTCGAGAACATTATCTCGGAAAGCAAAAATGGGTATGTTTGAGGGAATAGTGGTTCCAACAATGCTGTATGGTTGCGAGGCGTGGGCTATGGATAGAGATGTGCGCAGGAGGATGGATGTGCTGGAAATGAGATGTTTGAGGACAATGTGTGGTGTGAGGTGGTTTGATCGAGTAAGTAACGTAAGGGTAAGAGAGATGTGTGGAAATAAAAAGAGCGTGGTTGAGAGAGCAGAAGAGGGTGTTTTGAAATGGTTTGGGCACATGGAGAGAATGAGTGAGGAGAGATTGACCAAGAGGATATATGTGTCGGAGGTGGAGGGAACGAGGAGAAGAGGGAGACCAAATTGGAGGTGGAAAGATGGAGTGAAAAAGATTTTGTGTGATCGGGGCCTGAACATGCAGGAGGGTGAAAGGAGGGCAAGAAATAGAGTGAATTGGAGTCATGTGGTATACAGGGGTTGACGTGCTGTCAGTGGATTGAAGCAAGGCATGTGAAGCGTCTGGGGTAAACCATGGAAAGCTGTGTAGGTATGTATATTTGCGTGTGTGGACGTGTGTATAGTACATGTGTATGGGGGGGGGGGGTTGGGCCATTTCTTTCGTCTGTTTCCTTGCGCTACCTCGCAAACGCGGGAGACAGCGACAAAGTATAAAAAAAAAAAAAAAAAAAAAAAAAAAAAAAATGACATTTTCATGTTGGAGACATAGTGCCTTACTTTCGCTTTATCTGCATGGTGCAGAAAGTGTTTTCACATCCACGCTGATGCTCTTCCTGCTCTTATTCCCACAAGCTCAAGACTCATTTGGGTATGTCACTTTCCACTCGTAGTTGTAGGGGGTTTGAGGAGGTTTTGCTGAGACTTTTGTGGTGTATGTGTCAGTGATATTTGATTTTTTTTTAATTGTATGAGTGAATCGCTAGATAGTGAAGCGTGGGATTTTGAGGACTCTTGTTTTAATGTATGATGAGTTTGATTACTAGTGTCGGTTGGTTGGGAGTTTCTTTGGCTGGTTGCTGAGGTTGAGTTTGTTGAGATGATGTAATTGGTTTATGAGAGGTTGATGCTGGGATCTTGAGTTTGATTTTTCATTCAAGCAGGGTGGTGGGGATTGAAATTCCATTGGTTCTTGCAGGATATCAGGAAGGGCAGGTGATGGGGAAGGTAAGTAGGTGTTGATCATGTGGTATAAGTTGACTAGCTTTACTTTTTTTTTCTTTTTTTTTTCATACTATTTGCCATTTCCTGCGTTAGCAAGGTAGCATTAAGAACAGAGACCTGGGCCTTAGAGGGAATATCCTCACCTGACCCCCTTCTCTGTTCCTTCTTTTGGAAAATTAAAAAAAAAAAAAAGAAAGAGGAGGATTTCCAGCCACCCGCTCCCTCCCCTTTTAGTCGCCTTCTACGACGCGCAGGGAATACGTGGGAGGTATTCTTTCTCCCCTATCCCCAGGGCTTTACTTTTATGCATTGTATTTCAAAGGTGTTTTCACTGTATAGCGATCTCCTTTTGTACTTGTAAGTGGTGCCTTTGAATGGAATGTCTTGGCTTGGTGCAGAAATGTTAAGTACTCTCGTCCTTACTGGTCTGTTTCATTTAGTTTGAGACATGAGAGAGGTTTGATCTGGGTGTAAGCCAGATTTTTTGGAATGAGGATATGCAGCAATTGTGTTCTTGGAAGAGGTTGAGTATTTTTGTGTGTTTAGAAGACATTGATATTGATTTGTAAAATACTGAGTGTGCGATATGGGTTCTTATGCCATTGATATTGAGTTGTAAAATACTGAGTGTGTGATATAGGTTCTTTGGAGTAGTGTAGTATATTCACAAGACTTAACTGTCTTTGCATACTCTTCAAAATTGTCATATTTTTGCCTGTTTCAATTTTCCTCAATTTTTACTTGATATCAGGTGACAAAGATAATGTTGGACTGTTTTTGCAAATGTAGTTTTGGTTGCAGTTGATTTTGCTGCAAAATATTATGAGCTAAAGGAGTTCATTGTAGGAGATTTTAGTCTGGTGAATAAGATTTGTTGTAAAATATAGTGGGTAATTTCAAGGTTAAGTCTTTGATCATTCCCAAATTCTTAAGTGCATAATTACCTTTCCACTACTAGTCTGTTCTATGTAAGTATCAATATTATTTTTGAATGCCTGTTAATTGTTTTTTAAAGTGATACATGTTGAATTTTTTGTCTTTTCAGATGGTCTTGTTTACCCATATAAGATTAGCTCACAGTTTTGGGTCGTATGAAACTCGATTGCAGTGTGTTCAAGCCAGACTCCAGGCTCTTTCTGTTCTTGTGTACTGCAATGCATTGCAGGTATGTATTTAAACATATAATTTTTGAAGTTAGAACAGCTTTTTAATACCCCTACATGATGGGACAGGAAGGATATATGAACTAAAAGATTATATAAGTAAATGTTTAGGAAGATTTAGAGAATATAGGAAATTTAGAGGTGTAAACTTTCATCATACTCGTTTCATTGCTTGATACAGTGATTCTATGTAAATTTTTACTTTTTAAGAAGATTTATATTTTTATATGTGATCATTACATCCATTTCCAATTCCATTGGATGGATCATATATAGAATATCCCTTAAATCCACTTATATACATTCTCATCACATGCCTGTATGTTAATGTGAAACATGAACTTCTATGCTTCTTACTTTTCACTTTACACTCCAAATTGATTTTTGAAGGAACACAGGCATCAACATTCACTACACTTCTATGCATAAAATGCTTCCATTTTGTGTTTGGTCTCCAATACTTCTTTCGGCATTTTCACTTGAAATGTCCTTAGCCCTAGTCTATTCTTTCACTACATCTTCCGTAATCTGTCCATCCTCCTTGGATATTCACCTTAATTGACTTCGCCTTCTTCTAAGTAAGATGCATTCTTAGAAAAAGTAATTCAAAGTAAAATGCTTGACAGTGAAGATAGATTTCCATAGCAAAATGAGGGTTATATTCCATATTTTCTCTCCCAAACTCAGAACAATTCTGCTCTTTGTTGTATGCTGGTGTTGAATTATATGGGCTGTGCAGGGTGTCAGTAGCTCTTTGATATACATCCAGTTAACTTGAAGTGGAATGCAGTGGATTCATCTGTGACTGACTGGTAGAAATGGGAGATTTCAGTTGAAACATTGAAGAGCATCAATCTGTTCATAGAATCTTATGGAAGCTTCTTATATCTCTGAGTTGGCACCATGGCTCAAGTACTTGTTAAATGATGCTGGTTCATATTGGGTATTATGTAGTATTTATTTCCGTTGTTTACTGAACATTTTGAGAATAATTTCGTGTATTATTAGCCTTCTATCATAACCCCCAATTACACAGAAACTAATGTCACTGTATATCATGAATTGATTAATCACAAACATTCTTGGTACCTGTCTATTGCTATATCATGACCCACTTGTACTTAGAAGAGGGAATGTGAATCAGCATTGCAGCTTAGGGCAAGAGGGCCAAGTTGTGAGGGTAGCCTGGAAGGCTCGTTAAGTTGGACTGCTTTAGACTCAACTTTGTCGAGTAAGTATGTAGAGCTAGAACCTTCCCACATATAAGAGGATTACTCCATACAAGGACAGATCACTGTTTTCATGAATAGAGCAGTTGTTCAGAAGAAAAGAAATGTTGACATCTAAACAGGGCTCCCAGTTTCTCTGAGGCATACATACTTAGCTGATTTTGTAATGTGAGGTTTCCAAGATGGGTTAGATGTAAGTTAAACCAAGTATGTTCATTGTGTCATCAGGTCGAATTGCAGATCCATCAAAAGGGGTAGGAAAGTTTTGAGGTTAGAAGTTGAAGCAGCATTCATGTAATCAATGATGACTATTACTGTGCAAATTTGACTTAGTTCTTGGTCCATGATTACAGTTGATAATCATGTTGAACTGAACTTTATGAAATGACTGGAAGCTGATAACCACAAAAAAAAAAAGAATATTACCATTTTCCCCTGTGGATATTGAAAATATTTTTATTTTCAGGATAATGCAAATACAGTTCTGTATTCAGGGCTTCTTGATGAGTTTGTAGAGGTGTTGGAGTTGAATGATCCCAAGCTTACGGAGATTAAGGCAGCCACACTTCGCACTCTCACTGCTATCATACATCTGGACCGCATGCCCAGCTTTCCAAAGTGAGTACTTTGCTTAGCTTTGTTTCTATTTATTACTTTCAGACTAAGATATTTACTTAGGGATAGGGGAGAAAGAGTACTTCCCACATAATCCCTGTGTGTCGTAATAAGAACCTAAGAGGGATGGAGCAGGAGATTGAAAACCCACCCTTTCTTGTATTTCAGTATTTAAAAAATGGAATTGAAGAAGATGCCAAGTGAGGAGTGTTCATCCTTCTTGTAGGCTCAGACTAGGGTGTCATCATGTTTTTAGATGCAACAAAGATGAGGGGAGAAGAGAGTTAGGTAGTATGCTTGAGGAAAGGAACCTGAATATCCTTGCTCTATGTGAAATAAAGCTTGAGGTTAAGGGGAAAAATTTACTTGGGAATGTCCTGTGGTAAAGTTAGAGGTTAGTGTGAGGACAACGGCATGGGCAAAGGAAGATTTAGATCTGCTGAAGGAGGACTTCTGGGAATGTTTGAAAGAGTTTAGGGAAGTGAGCTTCAGACTTGTATGAGTAGAAATAAAAGTTGGTTTCAGAATGTAGGTTATTAATAGTGCTTATGCACATGGCCACAAGAAAGATGAAGATAATGGAGTGTTTTGAGAGCAGCTGAATGAGCATGTCTACAGGTTTGATGTGTTAGTGATGGGTGATTTGAATGTGAATGTGAGTTATGTGGTTGTTAAGGGTATAATTGAGGACAAGTGGAGTTCATGTGCTGAGTTATTTGCTGAAAAAATGATTGAGAACACCTAGTTTAAAGACAACATACATAAGTACAGGTGGAGCAGGAAAGATGGTAGATGGGCTTTATTGGATTGTGTCCTAATTGTTGTGCATGCAAAAGAGACTTTTGGATGTGAAAATGCTGAGAGGGACAACCATTAGCAAGTAAGTAGAGAGGAGAGTGTAAGTAGAGAAGGTACACTGTCTGCTCAGGGTTAGGGACCTGGAAAGTGAGTTAATTGTTGTATGCTGATGATGCTGTGCTGGTGACAGATTTGAGTGAGAAACTGCAAAGGCTGGTGTCTCGAGTTTGAGAGAATTTGTGACAGGAGAAAGTTGAGAGTAAATGTGAATATTAGCAGAGTTAAGAGGTTTAGAGGTGAAAAGAGACAGGTTATTTGAAGTGTGGGTTTGAATGTAGAAAACTTAGAAGAAGTTGAGTGATTAAGGTTCATGGAAGTGAATATGACTGAATGGAACCATGGTGGCTGAAGTGAGCCGTATTGTAGCAAAGGGGACAAAAGTTGTGGATGCATTGTGGAATGTAGGGAAAGAAAAGTCACTGTCTTTAAGGGCAAAGATGGGTATTGTTTGATTATATTGTCATTCTGTACTAATAGAATGCATGAGCCTTAAAGAGAAATGTAAAGATTGAGGTGAATTTGTCAAATGTTTGTTGTAAGGAAGGTTGATGGAATAAGAAATGATGGAGTAAGAAAGATCTGTGATGGTATGAGAGCTATGCATGAGAGACCTGAAGAGGGTGTGCCGAAATTTTTGGACATATGGAGAGAATGAGTGAGTAAAGGGTAACTAACAGGGTATACATTTCAGAAATAGAAGGAATATTGAAAAGTGGGAAATCATGGAGGAGTTGGAAGGTGCTTTGAAGGCTCAGGGCCTGAACATGCAGGAGGGTGCAAGAAGTGCAAGTGCTAGAACAAATTGGAGCTTTGTGGTGTACAGGGCACAGCGTGCTGTCATTGGGTTGAATCAGGGCACATGAAGTGATTGGTGGAGACCATGGAAAGGTTTTTGGGGCCATATTCTGGATAGGGGGCCATGGTTTCAGTGCATTATACATTATAGCTAGAGAGTGGGAGATAATGAGGCCATTTCTTCATCTGTTTCTGGTAATACCTCATTAACAGTGGAAATGGCAAGTATGTGTGGAAAAAAGTAAGACATTTGTCCAAGGGCATAGAATAAACCTTCATCAGTTATGAGATGTAATATAGAAGTTACCATTATTTGAACATGATCCTGCTGATTGTGGCCCATGGCATCACATGGAATCTTGGAATGTTAACTTTTCCTAGTGGACAGAGCCCTTTGAGAATCAGAGAGAACCCTCACTCAGTATGGAATTAAAGTGCCATATTACCCTCCAAGATTAGTTTATTCTATAAGGAGTCACCTCCTTTGACTATATTAGATTGTAGGAAATCAGCAGCTGATCATTCACTTGGACTTACTGACCATAAAAAGCCCACCCAGGCCAGTGACCACACAACAGGTTGGTAACGTGGCATGATGTAACCAACTAATCCCACAATTTACTTGTTCATTATTGTGCAGTGCTTTCTAGTTCTCGGTGCCTTGACTTGGTGTAAGATATTCTCACCATGATTCCTACACTTCTGAATGAACAGTATCATTTTTTGTTTATTTGTCATTTCCAGGACACAGATTGTAAGTATTTTGTTGTTTTTTAGGAACAGTATCCTTGGAGACACTGCTGGCATCAGCTGTCACAGTATGGTGATGACCTTAGATTTTGTTTTGATTGGTAAGTTATACCTTTTATATGCATTTTGTGTCTTTATTTTATTCTTTTTTTGATATCCTAATAGTTTGGTGGTATTTCATATTTTTATTCGTTTTGTGTTTTTTAGGTGAAATACTGCATTTTGGACCTGTTTGTTGATTTTCATACATGATTCAAGGGATGATACCAAAGTGCTTTGTAAGAGGTTAGGATGCCAGTTCAACTTTATGAAATGTTTACTTTCCACCAGGAAGGCTCCTCCATGATTATGTTGTGATTGCCATTTCTGGTGTTACTGCTTGACAGTCATTTATTTGGAGTCCAGCTTCCCGCTGTGTCATAAGGAGATGAAGGCAGTCCCTCTAAGGCTTAAGATCCTGTGCCTTAGTTAGTGTACTGCAGATGATGCACTCGGGTTACCAAGCCATATGGCATCTGCCTTGTGATATCTCTTGGGAGTTTTCTGTTCTGGAACCTTAATTGGACTTTGATTGTTCCAAGTTCACAGAACCTAAGTGGTTGCTTGTCCCTAGTACGTGAAACCTAAGTGGTTGCTTGTCCTTAGTACGTGAAACCTAAGTGGTTGCTTTTTTACTTCTTGTCTCTAAGTTATATTGAGATGATCTTGTAATCCTGTCACAGATGGGGGAAGTGAAGACAGACTTCGATGCTTAAGGTCCCATGCCTAGATCAGTACGCAGATCAGTGGAGCTGATGAAGTCCAGGTGATAGCTTGTGGTATTGTCCATTTGTGGAAACTCAGCAAGGCTTCAGTCGCCTTCATTGTGCATAACCTTAGTTTTTGATGATGTACTGATTGACTCATGCAAAAGTAGAGACCTACTTATAACCCTCTATTATTGTAGGGGGAGGTGAAGAAAGACCTTGAGACTCAAAGCCCCTGGTCCCAAGCAGGGGACTGATGATACAATATGGGATAATTAGTCTGAGGGTACTTTCTTAGAGGGAGTCACTGTGATTCTTCATGGAATTGTTTCATTGTGGAACTTTAACAGAGCTTTGATTGTCTTCACTCTACAGACTGCTGTTATATTACCTGTAGACCAAGACCAGTTAAATGAGAACCCTAGAACATATTGGCAAATAGTTATAGAGCATTACAGTTCATTGGTTATGCCAGTACGGAGACCTCAGTTTCCAGAGCAAGATGTTGGCATTTTGGAAGTGGACCAAGAAACTTCTGGGTTGGACACTGATATGGTTTATGTAAGGTTTGATTGTTTAGATGATTCTGTGGCTGATATACACTTATACTGATCAAAAGGTTTGGATCTGGAAAATACTGAAAAGAGAGATGGCTCTAAGTAGTGTTGACCCTTCATTTTGCATTACAAATGAGGGTAGTTCATGGGTCCAGTTACAAATGGTTTCTTTATGACTAGTTGGAGTTAGAAATCAAAACACAAGGAACCTAGTTTGCCTTGCCATTTGACTTTATTCTTCCTCAACCTTTCCCTCGGATGAATTCTTTTGAGTTTAAATGAGTTTTTAAAGAATTGATGCCTTTTTTTTTATGGAAGATGTCTCCTGTATGGTATTTCTCACTAGATGATAATTGTAAAGAGTCCTTATTTCACAGTGTCTCATCTTGATTATTCTTTATGCTCTTGCATTCAGTTTCACTGGCCTTTTATATGATAAAGTTTGGAGTTTGTTTAGAGTCTGTCATTAACTAATATACACCACCACACATCTACACAATATGAGGTTCTCTTGTAAGCTGATGCATACAAACACACCTTTCTTTCCTCCCTTACACTTCTTATATTACAAGGTCAGCTCTTCCACACCGCATATCGTCTTCATACATTCAATTTCCAACATGTCTACCATCTTATTTCCCTTTGGAGTCAGGGCTTTTGATTCATGGCAGTACAATAATGATTACACTATTATACCTTCAAACACATCCACCTTTACCCGAACAGATTCTAACCTTTCCTTACACATGCTTCATTATGCACTAAATACCATAGCCCTCTCTTTCACCCTGAGACTTGCTTCAGTCTTCAGGGTTCCATCTGCTGCCACATCCTCTTCCAGGTAATGAAAACATTTTACTACCTCCAGGTTCTCCTTGGTGAAGTTTACACTTGACCGTGCTTCCTTACCCCCCCCCCCCCCCATACAATACTTTGGTTTAGATTCAATCTCATTTCTCTTTTTATGCAACCTTCCAAATTGTGGAGTTTGTTTCTGATGCCTGCTCCCAGGGCCATGACATCCCAAACTCTGTCACCCACTTTTGAAATTTCTTTATGGAGCCTTCTTCCAGAGCCATTACTATCTTTGATGCCTGCTCCAAGTGGAACTCCATCAGAGGGGTGGCCACGGCAGCAGAGTCTCCATTTTAAAGAACTCCAGAGCCATTACAACCTCCCAGACTCTGTCACCAGCTTTTGGAGTTTCTCTAAAGCCTGCTAATAGAACCATGTCATCTGCAAACAGTAACTGATTCTCCTTTTGCCTCCTTCCTTGGCATACCATAGACCTGCCCCACTCTGTGAGAAACTTCAGCAAAGAAGTATTAAAGAACCATGCTGACATACTAAATCTATGATGCTGACCAACCTTGACAGAATTGCTCACCTTCCTTCTAACTGATGCACATCCCTTATTCTCCCAGTAAAACTCCTTAATGCATTTTATGAATACTGTTACTCCATATATTTGTTGCACCTCTCCAAGGCCTCTCTGTCATCTGTATCATATACTTTATCCAGATCCATAAATGGCACATATAAGTCACTCTTTAAGTATTTCATCTGTAAAGCAGACAGCTGGTCCACACGTCCTCTACCTTTCCTGAAACCATATTGTTCCTTCCCACTCATATGCTTTGTGTATGCCACCATCCTCATAATCACCTCTGTCCCATACACCTTACTGTATACATTCAACAGACTTGTACTAATGTAATTATAGGATTCACATTTGTTCCCCTTGCCTTTATACATGTGCACTGTATATATACATGCTGCCAGTCCTCAGGCACCTCCCCTTGGACCAGGCAAATGTTGAACAGACCGACCAACCATTCAACATTATTGCCATCCCTTTCTTGAGAAACACATCTGTAATCTATGTATAGATACATAAATATTGCTTGGGAGGTAAAAACTTATAATTATAATAATTGGATCCATAGACTTACATGATTTATTTTTGTTGCAGATTGAATACCATTATAGATGTAACCGGTGCCTCTTCCTACCATGGGTTTCTACCAGTGTTGGTCAGGTCATGCATCGCCACCCTGACAGCCACATCCCCTCCGGAGCCTAACCCTTTTCCTGCACCTCTTGCCACAGCCCTTTTTTCTTTCCTGTACCACCTTGCCAGTTATGAAGCTGGTGGGGAGGCTCTTGTCTCTTGTGGCATGATGGAATCACTCATCTCTGTTGTTAATTGGAAAGGCACTGAACCAGATCACATTACGGTAATTTTTTGTGTTGTTGATGATTTTTTGCAATCAAAACCAGCACTGCCTTTTGTGTCGTGTTCTGTCCTTCAGAAGGGTTTGGATTTTATTAAGGGTTTGATAGTAGTGCCCTCCTAGTGAAAAGCACTGTTGTCAGTTTTAACTTTTTGAAACACTTATGACATGTTGAAAGTTTCTTTAGATATCAGCTTTGAAGTATATTAATATATCTTACTATAAATATACGTGTATATGTGGAATATAACGTGCATTATTACACATGATTGAAAGTCTTAGTTCATACATAGTGACAGACACTGCACTGTGTTGCAGCGTATCTGATTGATACTAAACATGCTTATTTTATTTGGATACAGTATGATATATTCTGTTATCTAGAATTTTTCATTGTTCTTCATGTAGTTTTTCCTTTATTGCAGTTTGTAACCCGGGCAGTTAGAGTGATTGACCTTATAACAAATTTAGATATGCATGCCTTCCAAACTCATGGGGGACTCACCGCCTTCATTAGAAGATTAGAGGTAAGCTTCAGTTTTATTTTACTTGAATCAGATCACATTACTGTAATATGGAGGTACTAGTATCCAACACCTATACTGAATTACAAGTGCCTAATTTACACACTTAATTCATTGTGTGCTGCATGAAGTTCACTTTTACCAAAGTAGGGTCTCCCCTTAAGCATTTAGGCATAACTGTCTTATCTTTATAAAGATTAAGCATGTATTTAACAATTGTATGAAGGTAATAGAGAAATGCTGTAAGTCTGTATTATCTACAAAGGATTATAGAATGATGGAAAAACATGGATATAGAAAGAAAATTTTCTTTTACTACATTTAATCTTAGTGAGTGCAGAACCTTATTGTTCATATTTATTTAGCATGAATGTTGTGTTAGTGTGTGATGTGCATGAAAAATTGAAAGAAATTTGAAACTAATGAGTTTACTTTTAGGTGGTATACAGCAGGAAATGGGGAACATATGAAAAAATATTTGGGCTAAGTAATTTGAGTTGACTTTTAGATAGTATACATCAGGAAATGGGGAACATATGAAAAAATATTTGGGCTAGTTAAGTCATGAAAATATGATAAGAATGTGTCGAATACTCAGGTAAAACATGTTAAACAGTACTTATTTTTTCACGATTATTTGCCATGTCCTGCATAGTGAGGTATTACTGGGAACAGATGAATAATGGGATCATTTAACCACTTTCACCCCCAAACAGTCATATCGTATGCATCACATCAAAACCAGATTGTCATATTATATGCATCACATCAAAACCAGAGCCCCTTATCTGTAGCCAATCCCTCCAAACATTTCTATGGTTTCCCTAGACTGCTTCATATTCCTTGGTTTAACCCTTTAAGGGCATGTCATTCCCTGTATACCTTATCATTCCAGTTCACTTTATCCCATGCACCCCTTTCAGCCTCCTGAATGTTCAGTCTCCAGTAAATCAGAACTTCCTTTACTCCATCCTACCATCCTCTTGTTGTCTCTTGTTCCCAACGCTTCTGACATATATATCCTCTTAAGTCATTAATCTACACTCATCCTTTCCAAATGTCCAAACAACTTCAGTATTCCCTGGTCAACTCACTCAGTCATACTCTAATTCTTAACCACATTATCTCTCTTTCTCTTCTTACCCTACATATTGTTGTAAGGCATTTCATTTCCAGTATGTCCTTCTATTTCTATTCTTTTGCTTTCATTGCACACGACACATCCATATAACTTTGCTTGGACAATTATACCATCAAACATGTCTTTTTTCACCTCGCATATCAACATATACATACATATACATACACAGACATATACATATATACACATGTACGTATTCGTACTTGCTTGCCTTCATCCATTCCTGTCGCTACCCCGCTCCATAGGAAATAGCATCACTTTTATAGATCTGGGGAAAGCATATGACAGTCAAGTAAAATGCTTTGTTGGATGTATTGAGGATATATGTTATGGGGGAAAACTGTTGGATGGCGTAACACCCCTCCATAGAGGAGCAAATGCATATGTGAAGAGTGAATGAAGAGTTGAGTGAAACTTTTTGGATATATGTAGGTGTGAGACAGGGCTGTGTAATGTCACCCTGGCTTTTTGATATATATATATATATATATATATATATATTTTTTCTTTTAAACTATTCGCCATTTCCCGCGTTAGCGAGGTAGCGTTAAGAACAGAGGACAGGGTCTTTTTTGGAATATCCTCACTCATTCTCTCCATGTGCCCAAACCATTTCAAAACACCCTCTTCTGCTCTCTCAACCACGCTCTTTTTATTTCCACACATCTCTCTTACCCTTACGTTACTTACTCGATCAAACCACCTCACACCACACATTGTCCTCAAACATCTCATTTCCAGCACATCCATCCTCCTGCGCACAACTCTATCCATAGCCCACGCCTCGCAACCATACAACATTGTTGGAACTACTATTCCTTCAAAAAAAAAATATATATATATATATATATATATAAAAAAAAAAAAAAAAAAAAATATATATATATATATATATATTTTTGTCGCTGTCTCCCGCGTTTGCGAGGTAGCGCAAGGAAACAGACGAAAGAAATGGCCCAACCCACCCCCATACACATGTATATACATACGTCCACACACGCAAATATACATACCTACACAGCTTTCCATGGTTTACCCCAGACGCTTCACATGCCCTGATTCAATCCACCGGCAGCACGTCAACCCCGGTATACCACATCGCTCCAATTCACTCTATTCCTTGCCCTCCTTTCACCCTCCTGCATGTTCAGGCCCCGATCACACAAAGTCTTCTTCACTCCATCTTTCCACCTCCAATTTGGTCTCCCTCTTCTCCTCATTCCCTCCACCTCCGACACATATATCCTCTTGGTCAATCTTTCCTCACTCATTCTCTCCATGTGCCCAAACCATTTCAAAACACCCTCTTCTGCTCTCTCAACCACGCTCTTTTTATTTCCACACATCTCTCTTACCCATACGTTACTTACTCGATCAAACCACCTCACACCACACATTGTCCTCAAACATCTCATTTCCAGCACATCCATCCTCCTGCGCACAACTCTATCCATAGCCCACGCCTCGCAACCATACAACATTGTTGGAACCACTATTCCTTCAAACATACCCATTTTTGCTTTCCGAGATAATGTTCTCGACTTCCACACATTCTTCAAATAATATATATATAAGCAAAAAAAAAAAATTTATATTTATTTTGCTTTGTCGCTGTGTCTCCCACGTTTGCGAGGTAGCGCAAGGAAACAGACGAAAGAAATGGCCCAACCCACCCCCATACATATGTATATACATACATGTCCACACACGCAAATATACATACCTATACATCTCAATGTACACATATATATACACAAACAAACACATACCTATATACCCATGCGCACAATTCACACTGTCTGCATTTATTCATTCCCATTGCCACGTCGCCACACATGGAATACCATCCCCCTGCCCCCTCATGTGTGCGAGGTAGCGCTAGGAAAAGACAACATCCCTGAGGATAGGGGAGAAAGAATACTTTCCATGTATTCCCTGCGTGTCGTAGAAGGCGACTAAAAGGGGAGGGAGCGGGGGGCTGGAAATCCTCCCCTCATGTTTTTTTGTTTTTTTTTAATTTTCCAAAAGAAGGAACAGAGAAGGGGGCCAGGTGAGGATGTTCCCTCAGAGGCCCAGTCCTTTGTTCTTAACGCTACCTTGCTGATGCGGGAAATGGCGAATAGTTTGAAAAAAAAAGAATATATATATATATATATATATATATATATGGATGGAGTGATGAGAAAGATGAAAGCAGAACTAGGGAAAAGGGGTACAGAGATGGATTGTGGCAGTGAGATATGGTGGCTAGTGGCAGGCCTGTTTGTGAATGATACTCTGTTTGTGGGGAGTGAAGAGGGGCTGCAGAAGGGTGTATGTTTTATGATGTGTGTAAGCAGAGGAGATTGAAGGTAAATGCAAGTAGAATTAAAGTATTGGTGCTTGAAAGGAAATTGAGTAAAACTATAGATTTTGTAAATTGTACTGTGGAGATGGGGGGAAAAGACTGGAAGAAGTGAGGGAATTTAAGTATCTGGGAGCTGTCTTGGATGAATGTGGTGAAATGGAAGGAGAAATAAGGGAGAGAGCAGTACAGAGCAGAAGAGTCATTGGGTTCCTTAACAGGATAATAAAGGGTAGAGGTGTAAGTTTGGAAGTGAAGTGAGGATTAAGCAACAGACCTCTCCAGCCAAAACATGGACGTGGACTGAGGCACAAGTTCAAGAATCCAGGCTGTGGAAATGAGCTATTTAAGAAGAGCATGTGGTGTGACTAGATGGAATGAAGAAAGAAAGAAAAGGGTTTGTGAGAGATGTGGTATGGCAGTGAATGCAAAAGGAATGAATTGTGGAATGGTAGAATAGGTGAAATGAAATATTTTGAGGTGGTTTGGGCATGTGGAAAGAATGCAAGACTGGGTTTTTACAAGGATAAAGTATGATAGTACAATTAAAGGGGTTGGTGTGAGTGGAAGACCACTTGTTACATGGGCAAATAGGCTGGAGAATATTGCAGGGAGAGAAACAGAGGGAGAATGCAGGAATAGTGTATGCAAGGGAGGCATGTAAGGACAGGGATAAGTGGAGACTCTGTTGCCCTGGCCACTGCATGATGGGAGTTTCTGAGGGAACTGTCATCAGAGATATAGATAAATAGATGGGAAGTAGAACTGTTTTTTGGAACAGATGAAGAAATTGGCTTATTTTGATTTTTTGTTGTTTCAGAGTCCAGTATTTTAGCCAGGAAAAGAATGATAATGTTACTTGTGTCTGTTACTAATATTCCTACTTATCTCTTCAGGTAGAAGTGGATGAATGTCGCAAAGAACAGCCATTTGTGATAAGCTTACCAGCTCCTTTAGCTGAGAGTGAAAGTGCCAGTGCTCCTGCTGAGGCTGACCAGGCAGCAGCTGCCCTGGAGGAGCCTACAGACGCTGCAGAATCCACTGAAGTGCCTGACACTGCCACGCACTCACCCATGGACACCACTCCAGCTCCTGTGTCTCATACCTCCGACGAATTAGAAATTACCCTTGGTCAGCCCTCGTCTAGTAATAATCAGCCCCCTTCCTCATCTGCAATGGATGTTCCAACTTCTGCCCAGCCAGACTATAGTGAATCAAAGACGTGTTTATCATGTTTGCCTCAGAGAGCTGCCCTTGTGAAGTCAATGCTTAATTTTTTGAAGAAAGCTATCCAAGAACCAGGTTTTAGTGAAAGTATGCGTCATTTAATGGAAGGATCACTACCTGCATCCCTCAAACACATAATTAGTAATGCAGAATATTATGGGGCATCACTGTTTCTGCTTGCAACAGATGTTGTCACCGTTTATGTGTTTGGGGAGCCATCCTTATTATCATCACTTCAGGATAATGGTCTAACTGATGTTGTACTCCATGCACTTCTAGTAAAAGATGTAAGTACTTTTCAAACATTTGCATTGATCTTAATTCTCATGTACGTTTTTACTTGATTCTGTAAATGTATTTTTATTACAAATTATCTTTGAGGCTTCTGTTTATCACCTATGTTTTTGACTTTTGCTGATTGGTAGGCTTTGTAAGATATTTACGAAAGAGAATTGGCTCGTTACTATGATTATTTTGTAAGATAAACATCATCTCAGTTCATCTCGCTGTCCTTCACAACATGTCACCTTTTGTTGGCATTGGTTTCTCTCTTTTTGTGGCACAGATGTTTGGTTTTTATATCTTTGTAGAGTACATCTCACTGTCTTTTTCGGTCATAGATGTAATTGTTTTATGCTGAAACTGTAATGCAGCAATATTTTCAGATTTTTATGAATTTTGAATGATAAGTTTATGATAGTTTAGACTTCATGAATATTTTAGACTTGAATATTTCGCTTGAAGTCCACAGCTTACATTATTTGTGTCTCCTTACTGACATTGACAGTTTGCAGGCTATTCTCTTTTAATCATCTGTATGCCTTTAAACATTTACCACACTAATCTCTGAACTTCTGATACCTTCCTTTATCACAAACAGCCTTGAAATGAGTCTATGATCTGTAGCTGTTTGAATTCCTATTTATTCTTGTGTAAATACAAAAACATTAGATGAAGAGGGGGAATTTAGGAGTGAATTGGAGTAATGAGTAATATGCTGTAAAGGGACTCAACCAGGGCATACGAAGCAGTCTTTGGAATCCATGGAAAGGTTTGTGGGGCATGGTTGTGGATAGGCTGTGGGGTCATTGCATTACACATGACAGCTAGAGAATGGATGAGAGCAAAGGTTACCTTTTTTGTCTGCTTCTGGCACAAATACGGGAAATGGTGAACAAGTATAAAATGCTGTCTTTATTGTTGAATTTGTTAAGTGACAGGGTTGCAGGTGTGTAGTGTTTAGGTCGGGGAGGTATTTGGAGGGAGAGAGTTATGGCAAGTGGTTTGGTAAAAGAGGAGAGTTGGTAAAAGCCTTGCATGAAATAAGATGTGTCAAGGTGGTTGAATGGATGGCACTGCAGTTGAATTTCATATGAAAGGGATTGACTGTGTGTTTGATTGGTTACTTAGAATTTTCATTGCATCTATGAATCAAGGTGAGATACCTGAGGATAATAAGCAGAATGATTTTATTGTACCATTGTGTAAAGGTAAGGGGAACAAAAGGGAATATTCAGATTATAGAGGTTTAAGTGTTCTGAGTGTTCCTGTTAAGCTGTGTGGGAGACAGGTGATTGAGAAGGTGCTGGCTTGCATAGAGCATCAGGCTGGGAGGGATATTGTGGTTTCACAAGTGGTAGAGGATTTGTGAATCAGGTGTTTTCTTTAAGAATTTATGAGAAATTCTTGGAGAAACCTGGATTTTTATGGGGCATCTATAAATTTGGAGGAAGTATGTGGTAGGGTTGATGGAGATGCTATGAATTTATGGTTTGGGAAGGAAGCTGTGAGTTTTTTACCAAGAGAATAAAGCATGTGAGTAGGTAGAGAGGAGTGTGAATGGCTCCAGTTGAAGACAAGTCTGTAACAGGGATGTTTCATGTCACTATGACTTTAATTTCTTTATGGATGGGATGTTGAGGGCAGTGATTGTGAAGGTTTGGGGAGAAGGGTAAGTCTGAAGTTTGTGAGGGGTTGGGGCTTGAGAATTGAGTCAGATACTGTTTGCTTATGACATAACGTTAGTGGCAGAGTCAAGTGAGAAACTGCTGAAGATGGTTTATGAGTTTAGAAGTGTGAAAGGAGAAAGTTGAGAGCAAATTTGAAAGGAAGCTAGGTATTTAGGTTAATTAGTTCAGAGTCAGTGTAGTTGGGGTGTTACTGTGGATTGAAGAATCTTGGAGGAAATGAAGTGTTTTGGATTCTTGGGAGTGGACATGGTGGTTGGAATCTTGGATGGTAAGGTAAGTAATATATGGTGGGTGAGGGAGCAATTGTCCTGTGCACATCAAAGAATGTGTGGAAAGATATATTGCTATCTGGGAGGGTTTTCTTCTTAGGCCAGCCCATTGAAGGTTGATTAGCTGGGTCTTCAGGCCAGTCCTTGCGAGTCAGAGTTAAACTCCAGAACTTTCAAAATTCTCGAAATCCAACCAGTAAGTATATCTAATGTTAAAAAGAGGGGGTGTGTGATGTCTCCATGGTTGTTTAATTTGTTTATGGATGGGGTTGTAAGGGAGGTAAATGCAAGAGTCCTGGAAAGAGGGGCAAGTATGAAGTCTGTTGGGGATGAGAGAGCTTGGGAAGTGAGTCAGTTGTTGTTCGCTGATGATACAGCGCTGGTGGCTGATTCATGTGAGAAACTGCAGAAGCTGGTGACTGAGTTTGGTAAAGTGTGTGGAAGAAGAAAGTTGAGAGTAAATGTGAATAAGAGCAAGGTTATTAGGTACAGTAGGGGTGAGGGTCAAGTCAATTGGGAGGTGAGTTTGAATGGAGAAAAACTGGAGGAAGTGAAGTGTTTTAGATATCTGGGAGTGGATCTGTCAGCGGATGGAACCATGGAAGCGGAAGTGGATCATAGGGTGGGGGAGGGGGCGAAAATTTTGGGAGCCTTGAAAAATGTGTGGAAGTCGAGAACATTATCTCGGAAAGCGAAAATGGGTATGTTTGAGGGAATAGTGGTTCCAACAATGTTGTATGGTTGCGAGGCGTGGGCTATGGATAGAGATGTGCGCAGGAGGATGGATGTGCTGGAAATGAGATGTTTGAGGACAATGTGTGGTGTGAGGTGGTTTGATCGAGTAAGTAACGTAAGGGTAAGAGAGATGTGTGGAAATAAAAAGAGCGTGGTTGAGAGAGCAGAAGAGGGTGTTTTGAAATGGTTTGGGCACATGGAGAGAATGAGTGAGGAGAGATTGACCAAGAGGATATATGTGTCGGAGGTGGAGGGAACGAGGAGAAGAGGGAGACCAAATTGGAGGTGGAAAGATGGAGTGAAAAAGATTTTGTGTGATCGGGGCCTGAACATGCAGGAGGGTGAAAGGAGGGCAAGGAATAGAGTGAATTGGAGTCATGTGGTATACAGGGGTTGACGTGCTGTCAGTGGATTGAATCAAGGCATGTGAAGCGTCTGGGGTAAACCATGGAAAGCTGTGTAGGTATGTATATTTGCGTGTGTGGACGTGTGTATGTACATGTGTATGGGGGGGGGGGTTGGGCCATTTCTTTCGTCTGTTTCCTTGCGCTACCTCGCAAACGCGGGAGACAGCGACAAAGTATAAAAAAAAAAAAAAAAAAAAAAAAAAAAGAGATCTGATGTGGATTTGGAGATCTTAGCCACCTATCAAGAAAACTTTCAGGACAGCTCCTGACACAGCTGTTACATGAACACACAGTTGAGAATATAGATAGGAGTGTCATAAAGCATATGGTAGAATTAGTTTGCATCAACACTGTTTCCAGTCCAAAAAAGGGAGTCAGCAAGGAAAAGAATGGTTTTGGATATTTTTTTCTTAAACACCTACTTTTTGAAACAGGTTCAAAATAATCCTTTTTACAGTGCATCTGCCAGACCTTGTAGTAAAGAAATTGGATTCTCTTCTTACAATAAAAGGATGCCTGTTGATATTCCATTTCATCCCAAGCTGTCTTCAGGGGCATGTATGAGAAGTGTGGTACCAAATGTAAAACACACTGGTGTTGTAGTCCCTGATCTACAGATGTGATACGTGCCACAACAGATACACATGCACTTAGATTTTATTGTTTAGGAACATAGTTTTAAAAAAGTTATCCATAGAAATGTGCAGTACAACTTTGTAAATTCTTTATTCAGAATTTGGAAAATTTTAGTAATTCTGTTTTTTTTTTTGCATTGAAATAGTAAAAAAGAATTTCACATCAATGGGAAAAATATAGCAAATTGTAAACCAAATTTCGCATCCTACTTAGTGACCAGATCTTTTGCAGTAACACAGTGGTTTTGGTGATGAATTAGCTAACAAAATTTCCATGAGATTCAGAAAAAATGTTGAATTGGGATCTGAATTTGTCATTCCATATGGTGCATGACATGGCAGCAGACTACTCCTCATTAGACTCAAGCTGCACCAGCACTTAGAGTATTAGGTGCTGCAAATACTTCACAATGTATGCATCTCTCATTTTGTGCATTAGATACAGTGAGAGAATATAAGTATTTAGGAGCTATCTTGGAGTAAATTTGGTGATGTGAAAGGAGAGATAAAGGAGAGAGCCATACATGGTAGAAGTGTCTTTGGGTCCCGTCTTAGAATAATGCAAAATAGAGGTATAAGTATGGAAGTGAAGAAGGGGTTAAGGGACAGGATAGTCCTCCCAGCCTTGACCTATGCATCTGAAACATAGAGATGCAATGAGTGACTGAGGTCAAGAATTTAGCCTTTGGAAATGAGCTATTTGAAAAGAGCATATGGTATGACTAAATGAAATAATGAAAGAAATTGGGTGCACAAGAGATTTATGGCAGGGAATGCAAAGGGAGTGAATTGTGGAGTCAGAGAGTAGGTGAAATTCAACACTGAGGTGGTTTGGGCATGTATGTAGTTATATATGGAAAAAATGCAAGATGGGAAGTTTACAAGGAGTTTATGATAGAACAGGTAAATGGGTTGGTGTGAAAGGAAGACTGTCAGTGACATGGAGAAAAATAGAAGAGTACTGAAAGGAGAGAAATGATGGAAGGATGTCATGGAATAGTGTATGTGAGTAAGGCATGTAAGGAGAGGGATGAGTGAAGACTTTTGCTGTGGCCATTCCCTTGATGGAAGTTCCTGGAGGGAACTGGCATCAGAGATATAGAGAGATAGACTGCAATGCTTATTAAGTATGCTACAGTGTAAGCACCTGTACACTCTAAGTGTTTACTGTCCAGTGTGTAACTTCCTGCACAGAAGTGTAAAGAAAATTACATTAGTAGATTAAGAGTGTAACGTGTCATAGAAATAAGAACTAAGAAATATGAAATTCATAAGTGCAGTGATATTGGCACTTGGTCTGGTCATCCTCATGATGCTGTCTACATTAACCATTAAGAATTGTATGAGACTTTGTGAGGTTTGTGTTGATCACAAATTTTTCATTAGTTGAACGCAGATTGTGAAATAAACCATATTTTGAAATGTGTTTGTGGTTTGGTAATTCAGATTTGTTTGTATTTCAAATTGGATAGAGTCCCAAGGATAGTGAATTAGTAAGGCTGTTCTATAGTTTATAAAGATTATCCATGTGAGTTTTTTATAATACAGCTCTACCTAACCACATCCTGAATACATGTCCTTTTATTGATAGTACTGATTATTTTTAAATGATTTTGGTTTTGTAGGTACCAGCCACAAGAGAGGTATTAGGCTCTCTTCCTAATGTCTTCAGTGCATTGTGCCTCAATTCTAGAGGTCTTGCTGCTTTTGTGGCTTGTAAGCCATTTGAACGACTCTTCAAGGTGCTTCTCTCCCCTGATTACCTGCCAGCAATGAGAAGGCGACGCTCTTCAGACCCTATGGGTGATACTGCATCTAACTTAGGCAATGCAATGGATGAACTGATGAGGCACCAGCCCAGTCTCAAGGCCCAAGCCATGAAAGCCATTGTTAAAGTAAGGAGCCAAAGTATTATGATGTATATTTTTAGACAAAAGGATTGCATTATCTGTGATGGAAAAGACATTTCCATAAATTGTGATTAATTTCATCGCCAAAGTTTCATTTGTATTTGATTATTTTTATATGATTTTATTCCTTTTGTGATTTCCCCCTGGGACTTTATATGATTATTGTTATCATTTTATACTTGATATTTCTGGAGAATTTAGTATGGGTAGAAGAGTCCTTGGGTACCTTGATAAAGTAATGGAAGATAGTGGTGTAAGTATGGAAGTTAAGAAATGATTAAGGGACAACATAGTTTTACCAGCCCTGACCAAAGCTGCTGAAACATGGACATTGGGAGTCACAGAGGTCAAGAGTCTAGGTAGCAGAAATGAGTTATTTGACAGGATGACTAGACGTAATGAAGAAAGTGATGATGTGGCATATGAGATATTTGCTATGGAAGGGAATGCAAAGGAATGAATTGTGGAGTGGTAGTGGTTCAAATATAATACTTGTAGGTGGCTTGGTCAAGTGGAATGAATGTAAGATTGGGAGTTTGTGAAGAAAGTGTATGATAATACAATAAAAGGGGATGATGCAAGAGGGAGACCACCTGTGACTTAGGGAAATGGAGTTGAAAAGTTGTGAAGGGTAAGAATGTAAGAAATGGTGTATGCGAGGGAGGCCTGGAAGAACAGGGATAAGTGGAGACTTTTATTGTGGCTTCCCCCTCGGTGGGAGTTCCTGGAGGGAATGTGTGTCAGAGTTATAGACATAGATTTATATTGATAGCTTTTACAATATTTAATAATGTTGAGAATTCTTGATACTGATACAAACATTACACAGCCTTATGAAATTTGTAAAACTTTTGGTTTTATGTTATAGCTATTAGAGGAGGTGTGCCTATTAGGAAGTGATACACATTATATCTGCTGGAAGACACCACCCAAGCATGAAGCCTCTCCAGCTCCTGTATCCAGGTGAGTTTGAGTTCTTGTGTAGTGTTCACATGACTAATAGGAATATTGCAGTACAGTATCTTGGAATAGTTAGGAAAGTCCTCTTTCAAGATAGGGGTGTTCATATTAATTATGTACATATATTTTTGGACTTTGTTAAACTCTTCCTTTATTTATACATGTTGAATCATGTTGCTTCACCATCCAACCCACTGATTAGTACACACACACACACACCATAAGTTTTATTGAATTCAAGTTTATTGCCTTTGTAAGAGTACGATAGTTGCTTCATTCATGGAGTCCTCCTTTTATTCCTGCCTGGTGATCTAGCTTGTTAACAGTTACCCATATGGCACAGTGTCATCCTTTCTGGCAGTCTAGATACAAACAGTCCAAGCAGCTTTCCCTTTTGTCCAAAACAACTCACTTTCATGTAGAAATATTAGAGGTTCATTACCAATTACATCCTTTGTCTCCAGCCATGCTCTTTAGCTGAGGTAATTCCTCCTTTGTAGAAAGTCATTCATGTTCTCTTTGATTATCTTCTCCAAACCCTTACAGACTACACTAGTCAGGGAGACTATCTGTAGTTCAGTACCTCTTTTTGGTGTTCTTTCATATAGATAGTTATATCAATTGCCCTTTTTCACTTCCATGGCACTATGCCTTTGGCAGTGACATCTTGAACCTCATTTCAGTCAGTTTGTCTTGCACACTTCTTAAGCACATGATGAAATTTGATGAAGCTCATGAGCATTGTATGGATCAAAACCCTTTAGTATTTCTGTTAATTTCTTTTTTAGATATCTCTTTGCTTTCTAAAGATCCTCCCAGTTCCTTATCACCTCTAAAACTTGTGATTTTGTTGTCCATTTCATTATATATCTCAAAATCATCCTCTGCAAATCTTCCTTCAGAGTCCTAAGCCTGATTAGCTACTTTTTAAATTACAGTTTACTTCTATTGAAGTTAAGGAAAAATTTTGGATTTTCTCCTGCCTTGTCCAAAATCATATTTTCAAAGTGTCTTTGTTCCTTTTGTCTTACTATACTCATTCCTTAATCTCTTATACCTTACAAATGCTGTCTGGTTGAAGTGCCTCTTGTATCTTCATCACTGCGCTTGTTGAAGTTCCTTTGATATTTTAGTGGAATGGGAACCTCTGCTTGTGCTGTTTTGTACACCGTACACAGAGAAAGTGGAGGTGGTCTCACCTTTTTCATACCGACCATACATTGCTCAGTCATTTATTTCCATGGATAATGAAGTCAAGATAAGGTATTTTTTATGAATATTGTCTTTCATAATATTGTGTTTAATCATTCATTTTGTTTTCAGAACAACAAATGACAATTCAAGTGATGAAGAAGAGGAAGAGGAGGAAGAAAGAGAGGGAGGTGTTGCTGGACCATCTGTATCTTCAGGACAGCGGGAGGATGTTCCTCCCTCGGATACTACATCTGGTGAAAAGCGACCTGTGCCTTTGGTTGATTATGTTCTCAATGTCATGAAGTTTGTGGATGCCATCCTAAGCAACAATTCTACTGATGATCATTGCAAGGAATTTGTCTCCCAAAAAGGCCTTGTTCCATTATTAGGCATTTTGGGATTACCAAATCTTCCAATAGACTTCCCAGTTTCTCAAGCTTGCCAGTCAGTGGCATCAGTTTGTAAATCCATATTGGTAAGATGAATTTTTAGTATTTGCCCATCAAGTAAAGAATGTATACAATGTGCATTTGTGCATGCCATCTTTAGTGCACGTATGATGCATATGTGTGTGTCTATATATCTTATTGTGTATGTCTGTATCTGTATGTCTTTGTGTGTGAGTGTAATGACTAACTTGTACATTACCGGAAGAGAGCTCTTCACTTGTAGGGTCCCATAATCTAACCTTATAAACCATACTATAGATTTATAAACATTTTTACACTGCTTGCATTTATAGTTCATCATTTTGTTTATGCATATGTTTGAAATTACTTATTTGTTCTGTTTGGGAGGAGAGTTTTAAACCTGTAGGGCCTTATGTCTTGAACTTTCTTTAACATCAGACAGCTTAATGAATATTTAAAAGGCTGCTGACATGTACATTTGTATCAGTAAGTTTATTCCAAGGAGCATTTTTTACAATCAGATAGCTTTTTGAATATTTTTATCCTATTGGCATGTACAGTTGTATTTATCTGTCTATATCTTTGATGCTTGTTCAAATTAGAACTCCTCAAAGGGGTTGCCACAGCAACAGAGTCTCCACAATTAAAGAACTCCAGTGCCACTTCTTAGACCTTCGTGCCTCACCCTTAATAGCCACTGATAGTGGGCAAGTCTAGTGCAGTGTTTGCAGAGGCTACTACCTAATGTTCCTAGTAACTACTTTTACTCAGTCAATCTATCTATCAATATTTCTGACACCTGTTCCAACTGGAACTTCTTCAAAGGGATGGCTATGGCAATAGACTCTCCATAATTAAAAAAAGAGTGCAACTTGAGAACCACTTTCTGGTTCACTAAGCAGATGTCACTAACCCTCCCAATACCCAGGCAGGTAGTATTGGTGATATACCTCCGTGGTTGTTGGCTGCCTACCAACTACTACCTATACCTTTATCTAATGCTCCTACCTACTATATCTTCCTAATGTTTCTACCTAATAATCTTACCTAAATTTTCCTGCCAACTACTTCTAACTACTGTACCTGCTGCTTTTTATTTAACACACCAATTGGATGAGCCACTAAGAGGAATTGAAGTATATTTCAAAGGTCATTGCACATTCTTTGACCCTTCTACATAACAGTGATGCATTAACATCCACTGATGTGCATGTATATCAAAACAGATATTTTCAAGAATACAGTGGCTTAATAAAACATGTATCATTAAAGGAAGACATAGTTCAAAAAATTGTCCTGAAGACATAGTTCAAAAAATTGCCCTCTCCAAGACAGGACAAATTCTCACCACCCAATAGGTCCTAAGTTAAACACATTAGATAAGCCTCCTCTGGACCAAACTACATGCACAGTTGTATTATTAAGTATACTCCAAGGACCATTTCTTACTCAAGAATAGTACTTCATATCCATTTTAATAAGCTCTTTGCATAGCTTCATGCTATGACTTCTTTTCACTTTCGTATTGCAACTCACAAGCTGTTCATTTTTGACATCATCCTACTTGCAGATTTGAATTGAATTACACCTATCTCTTTTCTACTCCATGGTAGGCAGATTTGTAGCCCTCACCCCTCACATAAGTAAGCTTCCCTAATTCAGGTATCCATTTCCCAGCATGCATTACCATACATAATGTAGAGGTTGCTTGACCTCTGCTCTTGTAATGTCCTCATTTATCATATGATCAGATTTGAGCATTACATGATCACTTCCTCCATTTGGTGTATCATGTTATGATATCTTGTTATCCATGCTGGTATGTTTGAAAATAAGATGTAGCAATAATGGTGTATCAGTCTCTCTCATCCTAGTATGCTTACCGACATGGTGATATGTAGGTGTATCTTTGTATTTGGTAATTTTATACTTTGATAACACAATCTTGACCTAAATGAGTATTTTTATGTATAAATCTGCAGCTTTCTTCCAGAAGTTCTGAATAGTTTATGATGATTTTTTCTTGCAGAATCTTGCTCATGAAAGTGGAGTTCTTCAGAGAGGACTGCAGTGCCTGAATGAGAAACTTGAAGCCCTAGCTCCTCTGCACCAGCCCTTGCCCTCCCCAGGAGGATCTGTTTTATTAAGAGAATTAGCCTCTTCACCAACTCCTGGTGAGGCCACAGCATCCCCACAGGCCACACCTCTTTTACACACTCTTAGTGCTGTTCATGCTTATATTATGATGCTTGTTCATGTTTGTCGCACAGGGCAGACAGAGATAAGGCAGGTTTCTATCAACCAGTGGGGGACTGAGTTGGGCCTGAGGGTATTGGCAGGGCTTACTCAGCTGTATACATCACTTGTATGGGAATCAACTGTCTTGTTAGCTCTGTGTTCAGATGACGCTCTTCCTGCTGGATGTCTGTTTGGCAAGGAAGACACCGATAAGCTCCTTCCACCAGATTTAAGGGTGAGTTTTGTGTTTGACTTCTTAACAACATCAGTTTCTGTTGGCTAAGAAGTTGTATATATAATGTTTGCATCAGCAATGTTTTATTACAGTTTTTATGAAAAAGCAAACCGTATGTGTACAAAACTCACAACAATAGACATAAGGTAAGCATTTGATAATCTTGCCTTCCATGTACTAATGGACATTATCTGAGACAACTCAATGTTCAACACTAGCAAGAAATATTGGCAATTTTTTTGAAGAATATGGATGCCAAAACTGTCAAAAAAAAACAAAAAAAACTGTCCACCAATAGGCAATTTTCACATAAAGTAGACTAACCTGGGATCCATTTTCAGTCTACTCCCCTCATCCTGTTCCTTGATGACCTTATGCCATCCACCATCAAACTTTATCCTCCTTTCCTATGCAAATTATTGAGCCATAGTGTTTCAGTGCCCTAAATTCCCAAGGGCTCAACTGAAAACACACTATAAAAGGGCCCTATAAAAGGGCACTGTCCATTCATACAGTAGTTTCTCAGGCAGTATACTTGGGCCATGCAAACATCAAATAGCCTGACTAAACAGTCAACTGTGCTGTTATTCCCTTTCTTGACAGACATCTATGATCCCTTCCACTCATTCTGCTTTGCCACTCTTCATCTTATGCAAGACTTTCACCTTTTTCTATCTTTTCCCATTATTATTCGCCAGTACCCTCTCACACTGCATGCCACCTTGTTCCAGACTCACTACATCTGCCCTGATATCATGTAAGACATTCAGCAGCCCTCCTGAATACTCTCTTAATCTCAGTTTCACCTCTTAACCAGTTACTATTCCCCATCTTTTCCCCAGTTTTTTGTATTTCCTCACAGTTTACTTCAATCAACATTTTGCTGTTCTCTTAAGTTTATTGATACTTTCTTGCCCTATATTTCTGTTATTCTCTCAGAAATACATCAGTGCTTTTGCACCCCATCTCTTGATTACCCTTCTTTTTTCAGTTGTCTTCCTTTGTCTTCCTGCTGCCTTTGCATGTACTCTCCCCACTTGCTCACACTTCTTCCTGGCAGGTATTGTTTATACACTGTTCTTTCCTCTTTCACTAGCAATTTAACTTCCTCGTCACACTATTCACTATCCTTTCACAAGTTCCATCCTCCTTGTAGCACACAGTTTACAAGAAGCACTGCTTCCCCAAAGACTTACCCTTCCTCTCCCACTCCCATTTTCTGATTTGCTGTCACCCTTTGCCATTCTTCATTGATTCTCTCCTAGATTCAGATTTTCAGATATCCAATTTTGATTTTCAAGACCACACAAGCCTCTTTTTCAAGTTCACTAATTTAAACCATTTCTTTCTCATGTCATTTCGTTTTTCTGAAACCAGTAAAAACCTTCACACTTTCCTCCATCAGGAAATGATTAGACATCCCACCTGCTGCTCCTCTGAGGGTGCCCACCCCCAGCAACCTGTCCTTGGTTTTCCTGTTAATTAGCACATGATCCAATAATGGCCTTTGATCCCTTGCCCAGAGATGGTCCAAACCAAGCATTGGCCATGTTGAATCATAGTTTGGTCAATGAAAGATGTTGGATCTGGGTTATGCACCATTACTAAGATTTGTAATAACCATACCCCATTGCTGCGCCAAGGTAGTATGTCATTTGTCTGGCATGTGTGTGTGTGTATGTGAGGGGGGGATGTTATTTCATGTGTGGCTGGGTGGCGACAGGAATGGATAATGGCAACAAGTATGAATATGTACGTGTGTATATAAGTATATATCTTTGTATGTGTATGTACGTATACATTGAAATGTACATTTATGTATTTATGCGTGTATGGCCATTTTATGTATATACATGTGTACGTTGGTGGGTTGGTCATTCCTCGTTTGTTTCCTTCTACTACCTTGCTGACGAGGGAGATGGCAATTAAGTATAATAGAATACAATATAGATAATGACTATATTCATGGCTAGAGATGGCAGATGATTTTTTTTTTTATCTGTTGCTTTGGAAGTATTTTCTATGTAACGGTTGGGTTTTGAATGGAGAATTCAGTGTTCCATGATGACTCACGTTTGTGTGTAAACTGAAAAGTGAGAAAGCATTTATGTTGGCCTGGAAGTCAATACTAGTCGAGCACACTTGAAATTGATCCACCCGAAGTAAATAGAAATATAGGTCAACATAATAAGGTTGTGGAATGCTTTGTGTAGTTTTCACAGGTTTTCATACCATGCAGAGGGAAATTTTACTTTTGAGTAGTTAATCATATAGATAATATTTCACATCCACATATATTCCTTTTAAATATATTATTTTAACTGGATTACAAAGAAGAGAATTTTAGGAAATAGTTGCATTGGTGATTAATCCTTCATATGCCTGTTTATTCACTTAATCTAAATGAATGTGTGGCTTTGTTCAATTTTAGTGTGAAGATGTAAGCCGAGGTGAGAGTGTGGCAATGGAAGTAACAGAAACTGATATTAAGGTGACAGCAGGAGCAGGCACACCGACTGAAGATAGTAGTGCAGAGGGCCTCTCAAGACAGCAGTCTGCTGCCACACAGCATCAGATGAAACTTATCAAACCACTGTTATCATCAGCCTCAAGATTAGGAAAAGCTTTAGCTGAATTGTTTGGTTTGCTGGTTAAGGTATGTATGTACTTATGTATGGTAAATTTGTTTCCTGAAATGAGGAATTATGTGTTGATCACCAGGTGCGCTGGCTAGTTCTTTCCACATATGTTGAGTGCAGTTTTTGCTCATGTAGAGTGACACTCAGTAGCTTATTTTTAGAAAGAATGTTTCTGTTATATTAGGTAGATGGGAGACATTATTGATAGATAGTTGAACATTTGAGTGATAGTTAACATTTGAATGGATCGGAGTGTATTTTTAAGGTCAACCTGCCAAATGATACAAATGGTTATGTAGGAAGATGTGGCAATATTGATTAATGTCGATAGGTTTTAATCAGGAGAGTGAGGCATGCACGTGAGTAGAAAGAGGAGGATGGATGGTTCCAAGTGAAGGTGGGTCTGCTGTAGGGATGTGTGAATTTATCATGGCTTTTAGATTTTTTTTATGGATGTGGTAGGAAGGAGGTAAAAGCAAGGGGTCTTGAGGAGAGGAGCAGGTATGCAGTCAGTTAGGGGTAGAGGTGAAGGTTTGGTGGATTGAGGGTGAGTTAGCTGTTGTTTGCTGATGACACAATACCTGGGGTAGATTCAAGAGAGAAATGCAGAAGCTGTTGTCTGAGTTTGGGAGTGTGTGTGACAGAAGAAAGCTGAGACAAAATATGAATAATAGCAAAATTTATCAGTGAATAGAGGTAGGTTTTATGGAGTGTGAGTTTGATTGGAGGGAGCTTGGAGGAAAGGGAACATTTAGGATACCTGGGAGTGGTTATGGCAGCAAATGGATTATGGGAATGGGAGCTGAAGAGATCATAGAATTAGTGAGGATGTAAAGGTCTGGGGCATATTGAGAATTGTGTGAGAGGTCAGGATGGTATGTTTGATGGTATAGAAGTCCTTTCACTGCTGTATGGATGCAAGGTGTAGGCCATAGCCAGAAATGTAAGAAAGAAGGTAGATGATGTGGAAACAGAATATTTGAGGACAGTCTATGGTGTTAGGAGGATTGCTTGAACAAAAATTAAAAAGGTTAGGGGAGGTGTGGTAGTAAGAGGGGTAAGTATGCCAGAGATGAAGAAGACGTGCTGAAATGGTTCAGACATGTCAAAAGGATTAGCAAAGAGAGAATGACATAAGATGGTATATATGTCAGGAGTTAAGGGTAGAAAGTAAAGGGGGGAAACCAGAGAGGCAGTGGGAGGATGGAGTGAAAGATGCTGTGAAGGTTAGAGTCTAAATATGCAGAGGGTGTGAGGCATGCAGAGGATAGAGCGAAGTAGAATGATGTGGTTTGCAGGGGACGACATGCTGCCAATGGGCTAAACAGGGCAGACTTGTGGGTCCTGGTTGTGGATAGGGGTCTGTTGTTAGTACTACTTTGCGAAAGGAAGGAATGAAGAACACATGGAAAAAGAATTATTGTGGTAAGATCAAACATATTATTTGATATTGAGCTGACATTTAAAGTTTGTCCACCAGCTGGTGGCATATTCCTAGTCTTATCATTGCTGTCTTGATAGATTCTGTTATCTTGACCACTAGCACACTTAGTTACATAATTCACATGTTTTCGTTTTTATGATGGTTATAAGCTTCACACTTATGGACTCTTTGTACCATGATATGGAGTGAATGATAGATGATGATTATGTAATATGTATCAGTTTGCAGCAAAGGGATTTTACATGTGAATTATTTACAACATTTTCAGACATGTCACTTATTCATTATATTTTTTTTACATAATTTTCAGATCTATTCATTGTTCACAATTTTATATAATAATAGTGTTATTCATTGCACAATATCTTGAGGGAAAAGGATTTAACAAGGAAGGCATGACAGGGTAAGAGATATGGGACAATAGACAGAGTAAGGTAGAGAGAGTGTACTGTTTGTGCTGAAATGGTTTATTCATTTGGAGCTAAGCATAAATTAGTGATTCCTTTGATATGTAGGTTGATACACTTCCACTAATTATTGTGCCTTTTTAGCTGTGTGTGGGGTCACCTTTGCGACAGCGTAGAGGACAGCAGGTTGCAACTCCAGTAACCCCTCCATCTGCAGCAGCAAGGGCAGTAGCATCTGCTTTGGCAAATCTCCTACATGCAGGGCTATCTTGGACTCCACCACCAGCTTCTCCTGTGCCCAAGTTTCGTCTTACATTCCTCATCTGCTCTGTTAGGTTTACTAACCCCATGCTTTTTGATGACAAAAAGATGCCCTATCATCTGATGCTTCAGTACTTCGTGTCCTCTCAGGGTCTCAAAGGTGAATTTAATAATAGAAATTTTGTTACTCGTTGATCTTTAGATATAGTTAAATATGCCAGAGGATTGTTTTTTTCATATTTTTTGTTAAGTGATAGATGCTGTGTCTTGATAGATTAAGTTGTATCTTGACAGATTGAATTATTTTTGTGGAAATGAGTGAAAGTGGTGAAGATTTTTAGGATTAGCACAAACTGTAGTATATTGGACAAAGCCTCAGAATTTTTGAGTTAACAGAAGTATATATTTGATCTGCCCTGTATAAAGTGGAAGCCTTGAAATAGATTACTTGACCTGAATTAGTCTTGAAAGCTTCTGTGTAGGGAGAAGGTATATTTTGATAAATTTTCTTATGCTGTGACAGCCTTTTCATTACTGGTGTATCTATTCATTAGCATCATGTTAAAAGTAAGTCACTGGGAGCCCCAATTTTAAGATGTTTCAGATTGCAATATTTTGCAGGTACAACATTGGAGGAGGATTAGGATACAAACTGAAATGACACTTAAGAGCTTGTAGTGCAGCCAGTTTAAGAAGAATTGTAATTTTGATATGTAGAATGTTATTATCCTTTAATAATGAATTATCTGAAGATATTTCAAGATTTTTTTCATGACCATGCATTTTATAATGTCAGGACAAAATACCTTTCGATCTATTTTCCATTCTCTGGCAAAATAGATGTTAGTTCGTATCCCAGCCGCTGACGGTCAGCTTTTAGACAAAAACATCTGTGAGGCTGTACTTGATTTTGCCAGTTTGTCTTCTATCTTTCCTATTAGTTACTGCCTCCAAACTAATTTGTAAATGCTTTCCTTTGTCTTCTTTTTCCCTTTCATAATCCCTTTCATAATCCTCTTTATATTTCAGTTAAGGCCCAGCCTTGATTTGGACTCTTTTCCATGACTGGAGCCTTCTTCATAAAAATAAATGTGGCACTTTTCAGTACCTCAGCAAAGAGTGTCAAAGTTACACTGGGGAGTACTGGGCTTAAGGGCAGAAATTTGGATGAGATTAGAGATGTTTAGGAGATTCACTGATGGTGAGAAACTCTTTGCTATGGCCAAGTCCATAGTTCTTGCTAACTCAACTATGACCATCAGGAAAATTGAAGATTACAAACTAAGCAAGTGTGTGAGCAAAGGAGCATTGTGGCTACAAAAATGAAAAATTTGTATTGTGTTTGGGTAAAGACCTCAAACAAAGGAATTTGTCAGAGACAGCAAAGTTTAGTATGTAAGACAAAGTCCTTAGGTAATGACTTTATTAAAGAGTGATGCTGGTGAAACAAACCAGGGGTAATCTTTTGGTGCATTTAAGGAGTGGTTTGAGTGGTAAAAGAGCTGTTACATTTTGTGTAACATATGCTTTAAGTAGGGAGGCTATCATTGCTACTACTGAGGCAGTAGAAGGGTTCCCTACTGTTTAAAGAAAATGATTGATAAAGGAAGTTACACATCTTAGCAAATGTTTAATATGGATGGAATTGACTTATTTTGGAAAAGAATGTCGTCTAGGACATACATCAGAAGGTAAAAAAGACTCCTCCAGGGTTCAAGTTAGCCAAAGGATGCTTGATGCTTCTGTTGGGATGAAATGCTGAAGGAGATTTTAAGCTTATGCTAGTGTTTCTTTCAGAAAGTCCCAGGTCCATAAAAGGCTATGTAAATACATCTGTGATGCTGCATTCTAATATCAGAAGGCTTAGATTACCCAAATTATTTTTCACGCATGGTTTATCGGCTCTATTTCTACCCAACTGCAGAGTGCTCACTATGCTAGTTAAAATTTAGCCAATAAAGTACTGCTTATTGTTGACATTGGGCTAGGCTCTTGTGAGCACCTGACTGAGATCATTGCAAAGGATAGGGTTGATTTCCTCCCTTAGAGCACCACATCTTTGCTTCATCTCTTGAATCAGGGCATGATTGCCACCTTCAAGGCATTTTACCATATGAGAACATTCCATAGAGTCCTGAAAGATACTGATAGGAAGGGTAAGTTTGACCAGGGAGTGATGGAAGAATTTTTTATATCATGAATGCTGTAGACAATATCCTTGTGTGGAATTTGGGTGTGTGCATGGTGTCTCAGATTTTAGACAAATAGAAACAATATCCCATGTCTAGCAGATAGTTGTGACTTTCGCCAACAGTGATGACTTTGAAGAAGTGAAGATGTGGCAGAGTTGCTGGAGTCAAATTGTGTAAACTTGATGAATGAGGAGAAACTCCTATTAAGGGCAGAAATATCCCCAACCACATGTCGTTGTACAATCAAGGGGGTTCGCAGAAACATTCATCTGCTTGGACATGGCTGTTCTGGTCTGTAATGACATGGATCATAATCATGAACATCCCTTGGTGTTCTTTGAGATCCCATCTGTGAATGTGCCTTGGTGTTTTTTAGGTGCATCCAAATAGTTCATATAGGTATTGAGAGATTTATAGAAAGAGTCGTGCCACTCAGCTAAAGGTGAATAGCATTTTCACAATGCATCAAGAAATATGTGGTGTGAGGTGGTTTGATCGAGTAAGTAACGTAAGGGTAAGAGAGATGTGTGGAAATAAAAAGAGCGTGGTTGAGAGAGCAGAAGAGGGTGTTTTGAAATGGTTCGGGCACATGGAGAGAATGAGTGAGGAAAGATTGACCAAGAGAATATATGTGTCGGAGGTGGAGGGAACGAGGAGAAGAGGGAGACCAAATTGGAGGTGGAAAGATGGAGTGAAAAAGATTTTGTGTGATCGGGGCCTGAACATGCAGGAGGGTGAAAGGAGGGCAAGGAATAGAGTGAATTGGAGCGATGTGGTATACCGGGGTTGACGTGCTGTCAGTGGATTGAATCAAGGCATGTGAGGCGTCTGGGGTAAACCATGGAAAGCTGTGTAGGTATGTGTATTTGCGTGTGTGGACGTATGTATATACATGTGTATGGGGGTGGGTTGGGCCATTTCTTTCGTCTGTTTCCTTGCGCTACCTCGCAAACGCGGGAGACCGACAAAAAAAAAAAAAAAAAAAAAAATCAAGAAATTTCTTCCTCACCTCCAGTTGAAACAGTTACTGAGTCTGACAATTCAGTGGGTGATGCTGGCAAACCCATTGCACCCACCTTTCCATCCCAGTAACTCTCACTCCACTTCACTCCATCCTTATCCATTTCCTCAAGCCCTCATCATCCCATTTTATTAGTTGTTTTAATTATTGTCTGAATTTTATGCTTAGAGCATGGCAATTGTTTTTCAGCTAAGTTGTCAAAAGTATTCTATCATAAGAGTTCGATTTTGAAAATTTTGCAAGTCGATGCCACCGTGATGTGTACTGTATTGGGTTTCATTTGTGTGATTTACGAGACCCTGACTTGCAACTGGTTTTCCAGGAAAATAATTGCATTATAAACTGGGGCTTCCAGTACTGGCTTGGTTGTCAGATTTTGTTTATTTTTCAACAAATACTTTATTTCATGTAGTGCAAGTACTTAACATGTAATGGCTAATGTAGGATGCATAGTTTCATTGCTGATGTCTTCACTAATATGGCATGATTTTCCTTTCAGCCTTCTTTGACACATTCGAATGGGCTATCAGTGCAGGAGGCACTTTGCAGGGACAGGATGGATTGGATTCTGGGGAGTTGCCTGAAGGTACAGGAGAATTCTTGGACACTTGGCTTTTCTTATTGGAGCGATTGGTCAACCCACGCACTATGTTGGATTCCCCTAACTCTCTCCCTGCAAAGTCCTCACAACCTGGTTACCAACCTTTCAGCCCTCTTAAGTTCCTTATCCATATTCAGAAGGTAAGTTTAGATGTATATCAGATAATTTTTTCAAAAAGAGGAAGCAGCATTATAAGAGATGAAATAATTAGCTGTAAACAGTTGACATCCAAACTTGCTGAAGTCACTGTAGTCTGTCCTCCAAGTTAGGTTTTATAATCTGCCTTGATTAGGACTATGATTAAAGATGCTATGGCAGTTTTGCATGTTGATGGAAATGCACAGATAATTGATGTGAAGAGTATGAAACTTTTGACCATGGGCTACTGTATTAATTTCTGACATTTGGTAAAAGTGGGTAAAAAGCTGATGCAACATTTATCAGTACAATGATTACATGAAATTTACATTAAGAATTTGTGAAAGTCACTCTGATCATATGAAAATTTTTTAGTTTTTTTGAAGGAGTAGGAAATTATGAATTTAAAATTTTAATGAATATTGTTTATCCATTTAAAGAGATCTTTTAATCCCTCATTTATGGAATTGGTTATGGGATGATGTTCTGATGTTTAGTTTCCAAATCAGTAGCCTTGTTAATGTTAAGATTTAAATGAATTGTAAAGTTACAATGATATATAAATCTCACACTCTCAAGTTGAAGATGATACCAAATTAATGCATCCGTACTTTGATTCACTTATACATTTTGAACTTTGTATGTTAGCTACAAGCACTATTAAAACATGTTCCATTTTGTTGTAGTTGACAAGATTATGTACATTAAGTTTTAAGACATACTTCCATACCTCCTTTTATATATGTTTATTGAAAAACTTTTTTGTAATCACAAGTTCTACTGTGTTGACGTAATATTGATTTTGGTCAGACTTGGTCTGATTCTTTGAAACAGCACAAACATTTATGTCTCCGGATTTTGTAATGCTTATCCAGACATGTTTTCATCATGCAAAAATTTTATCCTATTGATAATTACTGGAAGCTGCCGGAGAGGCAGTAAGAAATGTTTTTTTGATGGAATTTGGTGTCATCCATAGTAGATGGTGTTGGTCATTTCAGGGTGTCTGTCCTCTTGTGGTTTTAATTATCTCTGACAATTTCTGATATTATAAACAATTTTCTTTAGATCTGTTGTATTCATGATTCTTATCATGACTGTGTAATTTAAGATACTTACCATTATAAGTTTAGATAAGTTAGGTATGTTATGGTGTTGTTAGGTGCTGTTTGGTTGTCAGATGACAGCATGAGGCTGAGCCAGGGAGTGTGTTGAGCAGGGTGGTCTAGGCAACCTGCACATTGCATTGTCATGGTGATGAGCAGTACAATTGATGCAGCCCATGCATTTTGTTGCTGTGACGATGAATGGGTGGGAGACCAGCTTCTCTCCATGCCATGGAGTCTGTCACTGGATTTCCCAAACCCTATTCTCCTATAGATCATTAAGTTTACCAAATGTGACTTTGTGTAATGCACTGATTTCTATGAGGAAACTTCACTTTATTTGGTAAGAATATATACAGATACTCCCCGACTTGTGATTTTTTGACTACGATGGTGTGACAGTGATACGCATTCAGTAGAAACAACCTCAAATTTTGAATTTTGATCTTTTTCTGGCCTAGCGATATGCGGTACAATACTCTCTCTTGACACTGCGCAGTGGCACCAAGCCGCAGCTTCCAGTCAGCCATGCAATCACAAGTGTAATTATTTGTAACTCTGCAGTATACTGTGTTGCCATTGTTTTTTTGGATTTGATGTTTTTTATCCCATCATGTTTACAAATTGCCCATCTGTGTCTCCTACCTCTGGTGAGAAGAGGAAGGCAGTTACTCTTGAGATGAAATTACAGCTAATTGCCCAGCATGAAGGTGGCAAGCCAGTAATGGTCATCACACATGAGTTAGGACATTCACAATGGAGGATCTCGGCCATCTTACAGGATGGGAAGTGAACCAGTGATTCAGTGAAATATTCAGCATCAGTTAAATCCATGTCATCATGAAGAAAAGAGCAGGACTGATTGATGACATTGAAAAATTACTTGTCACGTGGATGGAATACCAAATACTGAAGCACATACCACTTAGCTTACTGACAATCTAGGCTAAGGCAAGAAGTCTTTTCAATGCACTAAAACAGCATGCTGATGATCCCACATATATGGAAATGTTTCGAACGCTTCAAAAGGTGTCATAATTTTGATAATGTAAAGGTTAGTGGTGAGGCAGCAAATGTTGATACCGATGGTACCGATCCTTTTAAGGAAAGCTGCATAGGATGATTGTGGATGAGAAATGTATGTGTTCTGAAAAAGTTTAAGGTAGGCTAGGCTAAACTGTGATGTTTGTTATTTTAGATGTAGAGCATTAATCGTATTTTCGACTTATTGTATTTTCAACTTATGGTAGGTTTATTGGAATGTAACCCCATCGTAAGTTGGTGAGCATCGGTAGATTTTATTGTAGTGTTTAGGTATTTGATACTTAGTTATAAAAGTTGTAGATAACAATTTGATGTAATGGGAAAGCTAGTAAAAGTTGAATCTTTTTTCTCAAAAGTAATACTTATTCCCCTATTCAGGTTGCTTTTGAGTCGGTAATGAAATTGTGGAACAAGAAACCCCTGAAGTCATACGGTGTTCGTATATCTGAATCTGTTTTGGTTATCCTTTGCTCCATCATCAAAGGTGAGGCAATCATACATGAACGCCTTGCCAAGGAGAAAGAGACTACATCCACGAGTACAACTACAACCACTACAACCACAACCACCACTAATACGAACACCAGCAGTTCTGCTGTTACCACCACCACAGCAAGCAGTGCAACAACTGCAACGGCATCATCTGTACCTTCTACAGCTCCAGCACCTCCAGAAACAACAAGCCAGACTTCAGCAGATTCTGAGGTGAACCAGCTACATCTGCAAGCTCTGATGGATATGGGTTTTGCACGGGAAAGATGCATGGAAGCAGTTGCACAAACTCACACACTACAGCAAGCCACAGAGTACTTACTAATGAACCCTCTTATGGACCAGGTTGCTGGTGTAAGTATGAATAACTTTTATTCTGCTTTACAATGAAAGATAACAGTTTATTGAAGATAATTTCACCTGATTCCAGTGATGATGTTGAACAGTGTCTAGGTGGTTAATGAATTCTCACACCTTTTCAGGTTGGAGGCACTGGAGACATGGAATTAACTGAAGAAGACCAAATGCTTCAAGCTATTGCCATGTCCTTAGGAGAAAATGCCCAAGTGTCTGCCAGCAGTACTAGTCAGCGCAGTGTAGTTACGAAGCCCCCACCTGAGCCTCAGAAAGAAGTAGATGATGAGCCATTAAGTAAGGAAACCCTTGGTAAGTAAATGGATAGTACCTAAGCTATCGTAATTTGGGTGTATGTTTGTGTGTACGTGATAATGGAGGTTAAGGGTTGTAATAGAATGATTCTAAATTTATATGACATTTCAAGAAAAGTAAAGCAAAGGAAAATATTTCATTATTTGAAATTGAGGTTGAAGTAAATTAGTTTGAAGAAGAAGGCAGTATATCCTGCAGAAGGGGTATTTGAGAATTGAAACAGAAGGAGCCAACCAAGAATGCTCATCATCCTTGAAGGCTTATGCTAGGGTGTCTGAATGTGTGTGATGTAAGATGAGAAGGGAGAGATATGTATTTTGTTTGAAGAAAAGAACCTGGATGTTTTAGGTCTGAGTGAAACATAGCTCAAGGGTAAGGGGAAAGAATGGTTTAGGAAAGTCTTTAGGGGTAAATTCAGGGGTTAAACATGAGGACAAGAATTGAAGAAGGGGTAACAGTTGAGCTGAAGGAGGAATTGTGGGAACGTGTGAAAGTGTGCAGGGAAGTAAGCTCCAGACTGATGTGGGTAAGAGTAAAAGTGTATTTTGAGGAGTGGATGATTATTGTTGCATATGTATCTGGCCTATCTTATCCCTAGGGATAGGGGAGAAAGAATACTTCCCACGTATTCCCTGCGTGTCGTAGAAGGCGACTAAAAGGGGAGGGAGCGGGGGGCTGGAAATCCTCCCCTCTTGTTTTTTTTTTAACTTTCCAAGAGAAGGAATAGAGAAGGGGGCCGGGTGAGGATATTTCCTCAGAGGCCCAGTCCTCTGTTCTTAACGCTACCTTGCTAATGCGGGAAATGGCGAATAGTTTGAAAGAAAAAAGAAATGTATCTGGCCATGAGAGGACTAAGGAAGAGAACAGATGTTTTGAGGGCAGCTGAGGGAATGTGATAGCAGTTTTAATAGAGATCAGATGATGATGGGTGATTTGAATTTGAAAGTGATTAATGTTATGGTTGAGTGTAATTGAAGGGCGTGTGGTATTCACAGATTTGAATGGAAATGAACAATTTGTGGAAGTGTGTGCTGAAAAAGGACTGGTGGCTGGGAATACCTGGTTTAAAAAGAGGGACAAACTTAAGTGTACAAGCAAGGTGAGTAAACTTGGAAAGCAGGCATTACTAGATCACATAGTAATCAATAGATATGCAGAAGAGACTCTTGGATGTTAATGTGCTGAAGGTGCAACTAATGGGATGTCTTATCATTACTTGGTGAAGGCAAGTTTAAAGATTTGCAAAAGCTTTAGGAAAAGAATGATGTGGGTAAGAGAGCATGTGGCATTATTCACCATATCCTGCATTAGGTATTTAACATCAGAAACATACAAAGAGAAGGCCGCACATATTGTTATCCAATCTCTAGATGTTATATGTGTAATGCATCAGAACCAGCCCTCTATACACAACCAAATGCTAATGACTTGCTTTGGTTTCCCATGACTGCTACATAGGTTTTGATGAATTATACTTGACGGCTAGAGAGTGGATGTGAGCAAATGAATACACAGTCATTGTTGCAATTCTTGATCAAGTATGATTATTTTTAACCCAGTTGAAATATGTTGATTTGTGGGTTTTAATTATTTTTACTTTTTCAGATAAATTTACTGAATGTGTTTTAGAAGGGTGTTTGAGTCAGCTAGATGTTCAGCCACAAATGGTGTACAAGGTGTGTGAACTACTTACTACCTGTGCCACTCGTAATGGTGCTCTTTGGAGAGACAGCATGCTTAATATGCTAATAATCCAGGTAAGTTATCACATATGCTGAATTTAGATGTAAGTGAATGTGATAGTCATTTAGAAGTTAGATATAAGAAGACGTGTAACAGATCCATGTGATTTACTGATCATGGATTTATTTCTCAGTTTATTAAATAAAAATGATTTACATTTATTGAAGTACCTGTATTTATTAGAATTGTATTAGCTAAAATCTGGGGCGTGGCTGTAGACAATAGGCTTTTATTGACATAAAGAACATGGTGGCTATTTAAATGGATATTTGCAAATGATTCCAGTGTTGGTTTGTTATTTGAAAATTCATTTACAGTATTTATTGGAAAGTTCTTCCATAATTTCTGGAAGTTGAGGTGAAGAGTTCCTGAAAGTTTTGATAGTTATCTTGTTGCTGTAAAACTTCTCAATGCTTCTTGTTTGCTGAGCTTTATGGTGTAATTTTCTTTTTTTTAGTATTTTAAGTCTTTTTAGATTACATGTTTTGTAATTGTTACATATACAAAGGCACACTTCCAATAATGCCATCTTAAATTTTGTTACTCATGTAAAGAATGTTTGGGACCAAAGGAGTGTCTTTTAACAGCCTGTAGGAAAAATAGATTGAATTTTTAACACTGTCAGACTTATTCTTCAAACTGTTTTCAATATCAGAGACTTTCCCCTCCAAAATAATCAGTATCAAGAGTGGAGTACGCCTGAGAGCAATTGTTTCTTCAACCGTCTTCAGTGTCTTCATACTTAACCTTCCTCTTCATTATGATTACCTATTTGTACTGTATTACACTTATTGGGTCCCATCTCTTGAACATTCTCCATCACATAACTTTTTGAATTTTTGGTCTTTGTGTACATAAACTGTCTTCAGTCATTTGTTCATCCATCACTCTTTCTTTTTTCTTTCATACCATATTCGCCATTTCCCGCATTAGTGAGGTAGCGTTAAGAACAGAGTACTGGGCCTTTGAGGGAATATCCTCACCTGGCCCCCTTCTCAGTTCCTTCTTTTGGGGGAAAAAAAAAAAATGAGAGGGGAGGATTTCCAGCCCCCCGCTCCCTTCCCTTTTAGTCGCCTTCTACGACACGCAGGGAATACATGGGAAGTATTCTTTCTCCCCTATCCCCAGGGATAGAATCTTATGCTATCAAAAACCTTTCTCAAATTTTTCTGACATTTCTTTTTTGATATCTTACGGTATGTGGTTGTTTTTCCACGTCTTTAATAATTTCTTTCTTTTTCTTTTAAACTATTCGCCATTTCCCGCGTTAGCGAGGTAGCGTTAAGAACAGAGGACTGGGCCTTTTTTGGAATATCCTCACCTGGCCCCCTCTGTTCCTTCTTTTTGGGAAAAAAACAAAAAACGAGAGGGGAGGATTTCCAGCCCCCCGCTCCCTCCCCTTTTAGTCGCCTTCTACTACACACAGGGAATACATGGGAAGTATTCTTAATCCCCTATCCCCAGGGTTAATAATGTGTATTATTAATCTATTTTTAAATCTTAAAAGCTGTAATCATATGCAAATGACCTCAGTCACATCAGAGCACCCAAATACTGCACAAATAAGCAAAGGAGGAGGATTGCATTATGCAGTTGGAACATTGGCTAACTCAAAATACTCCACAGTAGAGTTCCCCGAAGGGCAGTTCTTTCTCCAGCCCCCTTCAGTCTTTTATTACATGACCTTCCATAACCTCCTGCATACCATAGTGTGAAGTTTTATCTCATATGCATATGAGCTTACAATCACCTCACAGCACCATGGAACCGACAACAAATATGCAACAGTACATTCTTTTGTTGGAATTGTCTCACCCAGATTAGAATGTCTGCATCTTCACAGAATTCTTTGGTTGTTATTTTAGCCCCAGACAGACATGAATCCAACCTGCACCCTCCCTTCATCTGGAATGGCCAATCACTTCCACTTAATAAAACATCAGCTATTCTGGGTTTCACATACGACACAGAAAACATTTACACCCTACATTTGAGACATCAACACAAAAGCAACAACCAAACTAAATGCACTCAGAAAACCAACTCCAACTGAGACACCTCATATTCCATGTTGTCGACTCAGTCAAAAGTATGTATAACAAATATATAAACTATTTTATAACAGAGCACTCTGAACAGTCAGACTCAGTCAAAAGTATGTATAACAAATATATGAACTATTTCAAACAGAGCACTCTTAACAGTCATTGGTTGCCAAACTGCCACAAACACTCGGCGCCTACACAATAAAGCAAAGAGCCTCCCATGGCAATCCCACCTCAGTGTTCTCAGCATTTAGCTCCTTGTAACAGTACTAGATACTTCCCATCCAAGCCATTCCATAACTAAACTTGTAATAGAATTATGAATTCATAGCTTACCCTTGCTTCATACTTGAGGAATCCATACTCATAGATCACCTTCCCCAACAAACACAACACTGACGAAACATATACATGCTGAAATGCCCAGACAAGTACTAAAGCACTGTTCTGGCAACTTACTTTTATATGCCACCCTATAAGACACCCATCAGAAATCACACACCCCAAACTATCTTAAATTACTGTCTTGTGTATGCCCAGAACACCACCAGTCAAATCAACATTGCGAAACACTGATTCCATACATCTCAAAACACTTCATGATCATGATGATACTACTATAATGAAGACACAGAACATTCACTGTTCAGTTGCTCCTCACTCTTCCCTTATACACTTACGACATCAATACACATTATGAACTTTGGTCCCACTCAGTGGATGTAGCTGACTTCCTGAATGGACTCTTGTGACCAGAAGAGGAGGTAAGGTAAGGTGAGCTTAAGATGCAGTTGCCCTGCATATCTCTTTTAATGAGATATACAAGGAATCATAGGTCAAGTTCGCTTTTCCTCTTTCTAGCAGATATTCTTCAGGAATGGCTCTTCCGAGGTATTAGCTTATATGTAATCAGCTATGGGGATATTAATGAATTACTTCATATGTTAATGAGGTATTTTTGTCTTTGCAGATTAGCAGTCAAGCTGGACAACTACTGTCAACAAGCACACACTCCCCACAGGAGACTGTAGAACACTTGTGCTCATCCGTCCTGGCAACAAAGTTTGCTGTTAGACTGCACCTGGTAACCCTGCTGTTTGAGGTACCACCTTTTATTTATGTATTAAGTGATATTTTTATGTGTCTTTCATGGAATGTTACATCACTGAAACTGAAAAGAACAAGTAGGCAAGAGTAAAAGAAGAGGCAGTTGAAAATAAGGATTTTTTTCATGTGATTTGTGTCTTTATGAAATAAGATTTTTATGTGAAACCAAGTTCAAGAGAAAGAAATAAGAATTTCTGTGTTCCTCTTCACATGTGCCAGCCAATCTCCCTCCTTGTATTCATTTTAAATTCTTCTTCTTCATACTATTCGCCATTTCCTGCGTAAGCGAGGTCACGTTAAGAACAGAAGACTGAGCCTTTGAGGGAATATCCTCACTTGGCCCCCTCCTTTGTTCCTTCTTTTGGAAAACTGAAAACAAGAGGGGAGGATTTCCAGCCCCCTTGTTTAGTTTGATACTTCTTAATGTCATTCACCACCAACTCTTTGCCTATATAAGAAATAAGAGTCGGGTGTGGCAACAAGAGTGAGAAAATGAAATGCTGTCTTACCCCCTATCCTTTTATTGGGGGCAGTCAGATCTGTTATTAATGCCCTCCCCTGCCCTGTGCTTTACAGAGGACCTGGCCAATACAAAGATAGTCACATGACTTTGAGTATCACTTTTGTATGTTGATCTATCATCTCATTTGTTTGTACACCCTTTGATTAACTTTTATATCCATGTCTGCCATTTAGCTGTTAAAGAAATAAGAAGAATAGCAAAAATTAAATGAGATGAAAGGGGACATCCAGTAGATGTATTCAAATACTAGTTAAATAGCCAGGTTTTAATAAAGCTGGCTGATTAACTTAGTTATATTGAAGAATTCATAGTTTTTTTGTGATAGAGGGAGAGCAAAAAAAGACAAGGAAAAATGGGAAACCACGTGAGACTGTTAGTGCAAATGAGCTCCACCACTGGTACAGAGAAGATGGGTATATTAAGCAGTTGCAGATAAGGACTAGAATGATATATCTGAAATTTTTGTTTATTAGTGTATAAATGAAAATTGAGCTCAGAGATCAAGTAGGGGAACCAAATCTTTTAATGTTAGAGTTGTCAGTTTGAAACCTACCAGAGAGAAGGATACATGAAAGCAAGGAAGGATACATGAAAGCAAGGAAGAAAAGAGAAAACAAGGGAGGAGGGGGATTACCCCACTGTAATTGCAGTGACATAAGATTGTAGAGATATACTTGGTATGTGGTATGGGAGAGTGGGGATTGAGAGGATGGTGATTGGTGCAAAGTATTAGATTATGGAGGAACACTGTGGCTTCAGGAGTAGTTAAGGATATGTGGATCAGGTGTTTGGTTTGAAAAAGTTTGTGTGAATGATACTAAGAGAACGGAATTTTTATGTTGCATTCATGGATCTAGAGAAAGCTTATAGGTTGATAGAGGTGCTTTGTGGAATGTGTTGCAAATGCATGGTGTGGAAGGAATGTAACCTGAGGCAGTGAAGAGTGTTAATCAAGAGAGTGTGTATATGCAAGTAGGAAGAGATGAACATGGCTCTGTGATGGGTGTCTGATATCACCGTGGCTGTTTAATCTATTTATGGATAGGGTGGTTAGGCAGATGAGTGTAAGTGTCATAGAGAGAGGGGCAGATATGCAGTCTGTTGGGGTTGGGGAGTGCTTGATAGGTGTCTGCTACTGTTTAGTGATGACATGGCTTTGGTGGCAGATTCTAGTAAGAAACTGCAGGAGCTTGCTTCTTGGTATGAGAGAGTGTGTGAAAGAAAAAAGTTTTGTTAATTTGAATAATAGTAAGTTGACTAAGTTATGCAAGGGGAGAAAGATAGGTTGGTTGGAGTGTGAATTTCAAAGGAGAGATCTTGGAAAAGTGGAGTGTTTTAGATACCTGATGACGTGGTTGCAGTTGGAGCCATGGGAGCTAAATTAAGCTACATGTGGGTGAGAAGGGCTTAGGTCCTGGATGCATTGAGGAGTGAGTAGACAGAAAGGTCACAATCTGTAAGGTCAGAGATAAGTATGTTTGTTGGTTTAGTAACCCAACAGTGTTGTGTGGATGCAAGGCATGGACCCTTGATAGAAAAGTGCATAAAAGGTTGGATGTGTTGGAAATGAAATGTTTGAAGACAGTATTTGGTAGAACTTTTGATGAAATGAGAAATAATAGGATAAGAGTGAGGTGTGGAAGTAATGAGAATCATTTGTGAGCTGAAGGAGTTGTGCTGAAATGGTTTAGACATATGGATAGGATGAGAGGAGAGGATTACTATGAGTGTATACATTTCGAAAGTGGAAAAGAGAAAATGGGGAAACCAAAGAAAGATGGAAGGATGGAGTGAAATGTGCTTTGAATGCTTGAAGCCTAGACTCTTTGAACTCGCATTAATTGAACTGTGGAAAGTGTAATATTTCAACTTATATCCATGTTACTCATTACCAGCACTGTGCCTACATATGAAATAAGAAAGTGTGTGGAATTAGCATAGCGTGTTTAGTATAAAGAATGAACTTTTTCAATTTTGTTCCCATGCTTGCCATCCATTCTCTCTTTCAAAATGTTAGTGTGAAAGGTGTCATATTTGAAATTTTTATTCATGTTACTGTAATTCATTACTACTGCTGTACCTGTATCTGTCATTAGAGCACATTTGGAAACCGAAGAAACATTATATTCATGCTTTCCTGCTAAATCAGAAGCTTTCAAACTCATCATTCACATCCTCTGTGGGCACTCATTAATCGCTGACTAGACCCAGATAAAGGTAGTAATATGACTTGGTATTTTGTTACTTTTAAATGCTCATGGATTATTTCATACAGATGTTTCTTTTTTTATCATTTTGATTATTGCATGATGGAAATTTTCAACTTAAGTTTTAAGTGATGTGGCCACAAGAGTGTAGAGAGTCTCCTGGTACTGTTTAGATTGATAGTTATACTAACACGTATGAATATTTTGTGTATCAATCTTTTCTCCACTGTATCTTTCAGGAAATGAAAAGTGGTTGTGCCAGAGCCATGGAGCATGCTGGTTTGGTGGACACCCTTACAGATTTGTTTACTGTAACGCATGCTGCCATGGCATCCATCCCCACTACAGTTAGCACCACAGCTGGTGTCTCCACGCCTGCTCCTGTGTCACCTGGTGCATCTGTGGTCTCTCAGCCAAAAGACAAGGATAAAGATAAGGATAAAGACAAAGACAGAGAATCAGGAGATGGCTCAGGGACACCAAAATGGATCTCACCAGGCCTTTTGCTCCTTGATTTATATGAAAAACTTGCAATTGCCACAAGGAGAAGATCTGCTGTCAGCAAGGTAAGGGAGCTTCTTAACTGATATGTCTTATATACTAGATGGAATAATGTACCAGCTGGAATGACCTCATAAATTTTAATGTAACCAAGTTTATGATAATTTGAATGTTTCAACAGATATGTAATCATGTCTGGAAGTGGTTTGACATGAGCACCCTCAAATGGTGTGCATACTCAGCAAGCAACAATAAGACAATTGATGATGCCTATTGGGCTGGTGAGGCTAGTGTTCGGATTATCAATGGCCGCAGAAAGTACACCATCCAGTTTCATTCAATGGTCCAGGTAATACTTGGATTAATTATTTTTGGTTGCTTCTCTGTGCTGTAAATCATTCATAAAGGAATATGTTTGCATTTCTTTTTCATCATGTTTATCTCACTTTTTGCTTGTGACCTCTTCTTAAAGAAGTCGTGAAAAGTTTGGGAAGATCTCTTTTTGTTTTCTAAAACGGTAATTACCATCATAGTTATACCAGGCGTATCACCTCAACCTCTGATGCTCTTCACTCACCCAACACCATCTATTCATCATGCTGAAAGCTTCATTTATTAGTGAGATTCATTTAGGAATTTTTCATTAGTTCCATATGCTATAGATGTATATATATTCTATGTTCTGCTTTCTAGAGAATGAAAAAATGGGAATGCTGGGTCTTTGAGAGAGGGTGTGTAAAACATAATCCCCCTTTTGCTACTGAAATTTATCTTTTCTTTGATTTCACTTTGAATAACTTTTATTATGAATGCATCCATTATTTTGAGCATTATTTTTATACCACAGATGAAGTTCCCTATCTGATTAATATTTTGAGGTAAGAATGAAAGATCATGACAAGATGACATTCATTAGGATGGTGCAGAACCAAATGCCAGGAGCTTCTTTTTTTTTTCTTTTTTCTTTTTTAAACATGTATGTATTTTTGGTTCAGGTTAATGAAGAATCTGGTAATCGTCGTCCAGTTATGATCACCATTAAGGACAAAGCTATTGCTGAACAGAAGAAAAAATTACCTGTTGTTATGCCCAAAGATGAGTCAACACCTACCACTGATGAAGAAGGTTTAGCAAGTAGCAAAGAAGCAGCTTCTGTAGAGATAGAAAAAACTGAAGATGGTGAAGCTGTTGCAGAAGCATTAACTTTAGAGACAGTAATAAACCCGAGAGTGGATATGCAAACTGAAGGTATGATGGTTGCTACAGGAGATGAAAAAATGGAATGTGAAGATGGTGAGGATACTATTAATGCTGCTCCTGAAGGTAACAACATGGAAGTGATGCCTGTTGATGGATTAACACAGGCCCACCATGAAGCTATGATCAGGTAAGATGCCCATATCTATTATTATTTCTTCATTTTCCTCAACAGTTTGTCCTATGATTACACAGTATATTCTTGAAATATTGGGATTAGTACCTTCTAGCCCTCTATCTCTCAGGTTGAGAACATTGACTTTCCCTACCTTTCGCTATCCTCCCAACTAGTTAGTAGCCACTCACTCACTCATTTCACTCATGCCTTTGGCCACTCAGAGACTGCCACCCAGCATTGACCCTTTAACTCTTGGCCATTGAGACCTAGTTATTCTGTAGGTAGTGCATTGACCCTTTAGCTCTTGGCCATTGAGACCTGGTTATTCTGTAGGTTGTGCACTGTCAAGATATGATATCAGGCCAGTATATTCCATCCTATGGATTAGTATTTTGGTTATTCTTTTTTGTATATCATTGTTTAGTTGGTATGAGATTTTGTTTTTTTCATGAAGAGAGAAAGCACCACATAAACTTGGTAATTGTTGTGTATAATGCACCACAGCCAGAGCCCCCTATCCACAACCAAGCCTTACAAAGTTTTCCATGGTTTCCCCATACTCCTTTGTATTCCCTGGCTCAGCCTTTTTTGTGTTTTCCTGGTGCTACCTTGCTGAAGCAGAGGGTAACAATGCTGCTTTCTGGGGGGTGGGGTGGTGCCAGGAATGGATAAAGGCAAGCAAGTATGATTTTTTTTTTTTCGCTGTCTCCCGCATTTGCGAGGTAGCGCAAGGAAACAGACAAAAGAAATGGCCCAACCCACCCCCATACACATGTATATACATACGTCCACACACGCAAATATACATACCTACACAGCTTTCCATGGTTTACCCCAGACGCTTCACATGCCCAGATTCAACCCACTGACAGCACGTCAACCCCGGTATACCACATTGATCCAATTCACTCTATTCCTTGCCCTCCTTTCACCCTCCTGCATGTTCAGGCCCCGATCACACAAAATCTTTTTCACTCCATCTTTCCACCTCCAATTTGGTCTCCCACTTCTCCTCGTTCCCTCCTCCTCCGACACATATATCCTCTTGGTCAATCTTTCCTCACTCATTCTCTCCATGTGCCCAGACCATTTCAAAACACCCTCTTCTGCTCTCTCAACCACGCTCTTTTTATTTCCACACATCTCTCTTACCCTTACGTTACTTACTTGATCAAACCACCTCACACCACACATTGTCCTCAAACATCTCATTTCCAGCACATCCATCCTCCTGCGCACAACTCTATCCATAGCCCACGCCTCGCAACCATACAACATTGTTGGAACCACTATTCCTTCAAACATACCCATTTTTGCTCTCCGAGATAATGTTCTCGACTTCCACACATTCTTCAAGGCTCCCAGAATTTTCGCCCCCTCCCCCACCCTATGATCCACTTCCGCTTCCATGGTTCCATCCGCTGCCAGATCCACTCCCAGATATCTAAATCACTTTACTTCCTCCAGTTTTTCTCCATTCAAACTTACCTCCCAATTGACTTGACCCTCAACCCTACTGTACCTAATAACCTTGCTCTTATTCACATTTACTCTTAACTTTCTTCTTTCACACACTTTACCAAACTCAGTCACCAGCTTCTGCAGTTTCTCACATGAATCAGCCACCAGTGCTGTATCATCAGTGAACAACAACTGACTCACTTCCCAAGCTCTCTCATCCCCAACAGACTTCATACTTGCCCCTCTTTCCAAAACTCTTGCATTTACCTCCCTAACAACCCCATCCATAAACAAATTAAACAACCATGGAGACATCACACACCCCTGCCGCAAACCTACATTCACTGAGAACCAATCACTTTCCTCTCTTCCTACACATACACATGCCTTACATCCTCGATAAAAACTTTTCACTGCTTCTAACAACTTGCCTCCCACACCATATATTCTTAATACCTTCCACAGAGCATCTCTATCAACTCTATCATATGCCTTCTCCAGATCCATAAATGCTACATACAAATCCATTTGCTTTTCTAAGTATTTCTCACATACATTCTTCAAAGCAAACACCTGATCCACACATCCTCTACCACTTCTGAAACCACACTGCTCTTCCCCAATCTGATGCTCTGTACATGCCTTCACCCTCTCAATCAATACCCTCCCATATAATTTACCAGGAATACTCGACAAACTTATACCTCTGTAATTTGAGCACTCACTCTTATCCCCTTTGCCTTTGTACAGTGGCACTATGCACGCATTCCGCCAATCCTCAGGCACCTCACCATGAGTCATACATACATTAAATAACCTTACCAACCAGTCAATAATACAGTCACCCCCTTTTTTAATAAATTCCACTGCAATACCATCCAAACCTATGAATATGTATATAAATATATATATATTTCTTTCTTTGTTTCATACTATTTGCCATTTCCCACGTTAACAAGGTAGCGTTAAGAACAGAGAACTGGGCCTTTGAGGGAATATCTGGCCCCCTTCTTTGTTCCTTTTTTTGGAAAATTAAAAAAAAAAAAAAAAAGGGGGAGGATTTCCAGCCCCCCGCTCCCTCCCCTTTTAGTCGCCTTCTACGACACGCAGGGAATACGTGGGAAGTATTCTTTCTCCCCTATCCCGATGGTTAATATATATATATATTTTTTTTTTTTTTTTTTTTTTTTTTTTATACTTTGTCGCTGTCTCCCGCGTTTGTGAGGTAGCGCAAGGAAACAGACGAAAGAAATGGCCCAACCCCCCCCCCCCCCCATACACATGTACATACACACGTCCAGACACGCAAATATACATACCTACACAGCTTTCCATGGTTTACCCCAGACGCTTCACATGCCTTGCTTCAATCCACTGACAGCACGTCAACCCCTGTATACCACATGACTCCAATTCACTCTATTTCTTGCCCTCCTTTCACCCTCATGCATGTTCAGGCCCCGATCACACAAAATCTTTTTCACTCCATCTTTCCACCTCCAATTTGGTCTCCCTCTTCTCCTCGTTCCCTCCACCTCCGACACATATATCCTCTTGGTCAATCTCTCCTCACTCATTCTCTCCATGTGCCCAAACCATTTCAAAACACCCTCTTCTGCTCTCTCGACCACGCTCTTTTTATTTCCACACATCTCTCTTACCCTTACGTTACTTACTCGATCAAACCACCTCACACCACACATTGTCCTCAAACATCTCATTTCCAGCACATCCATCCTCCTGCGCACATCTCTATCCATAGCCCACGCCTCGCAACCATACAGCATTGTTGGAACCACTATTCCCTCAAACATACCCATTTTTGCTTTCCGAGATAATGTTCTCGACTTCCACACATTTTTCAAGGCTCCCAAAATTTTCGCCCCCTCCCCCACCCTATGATCCACTTCCGCTTCCATGGTTCCATCCGCTGACAGATCCACTCCCAGATATCTAAAACACTTCACTTCCTCCAGTTTTTCTCCATTCAAACTCACCTCCCAATTGACTTGACCCTCACCCCTACTGTACCTAATAACCTTGCTCTTATTCACATTTACTCTCAACTTTCTTCTTCCACACACTTTACCAAACTCAGTCACCAGCTTCTGCAGTTTCTCACATGAATCAGCCACCAGCGCTGTATCATCAGCGAACAACAATTGACTCACTTCCCAAGCTCTCTCATCCCCAACAGACTTCATACTTGCCCCTCTTTCCAGGACTCTTGCATTCACCTCCTTTACAACCCCATCCATAAACAAATTAAACAACCATGGAGACATCACACACCCCTGCCGCAAACCTACATTCACTGAGAACCAATCACTTTCCTCTCTTCCTACACGTACACATGCCTTACATCCTCGATAAAAACTTTTCACTGCTTCTAACAACTTGCCTCCCACACCATATATTCTTAATACCTTCCACAGAGCATCTCTATCAACTCTATCATATGCCTTCTCCAGATCCATAAATGCTACATACAAATCCATTTGCTTTTCTAAGTATTTCTCACATACATTCTTCAAAGCAAACACCTGATCCACACATCCTCTACCACTTCTGAAACCGCACTGCTCTTCCCCAATCTGATGCTCTGTACATGCCTTCACCCTCTCAATCAATACCCTCCCATATAATTTACCAGGAATACTCAACAAACTTATACCTCTGTAATTTGAGCACTCACTCTTATCCCCTTTGCCTTTGTACAATGGCACTATGCACGCATTCCGCCAATCCTCAGGCACCTCACCATGAGTCATACATACATTAAATAACCTTACCAACCAGTCAACAATACAGTCACCCCCTTTCTTAATAAATTCCACTGCAATACCATCCAAACCTGCTGCCTTGCCGGCTTTCATCTTCCGCAAAGCTTTTACTACCTCTTCTCTGTTTATCAAATCATTTTCCCTAACCCTCTCACTTTGCACACCAAACATATATATATATATATATATATATGTTTGTGTATGTTATGTATTATCCCTGGGGATAGGGGAGAAAGAATACTTCCCACGTATTCCCTGCGTGTCGTAGAAGGCGACTAAAAGGGGAGGGAGCGGGGGGCTGGAAATCCTCCCCTCTCGTTTTTTTTTAATTTTCCAAAAGAAGGAACAGAGAATTGGGCCAGGGGAGGGTATTCCCTCAAAGGCCCAGTACTCTGTTCTTAACGCTACCTCGCTAATGCGGGAAATGGCGAATAGTTTGAAAGAAAGAAGTATGTTATGTATATGTATGTACATGTATATATGTTGATTCTTTCTTTCATATATTTTCGCCATTTCCTGCTTCAGCAAGTTAGTGTTAAGAACATAGGACTGAGCCTTAGAGGTAATATCCTCACATGTGGCCCCCTTCTCTGTTCCTTCTTTTGGAAATTTAGAAACGGAAGGGGAGGATTTCCAGCCCCCCACTCCCTCCCCTTTTAGTCGCCTTCTATAACACTTAGGGAATACATGGGAAATATTCTTTCTTCCGAATCCCCATGGATATGTTAATATGTACATGTATGGGCATTTATGCATACATATATGTGTTTCCATATATATGTGTTTTTCTGGTGCTACCTTGCTGAAGTGGGGGTTAGCAATGTTATATATGTAAAACAGGCAACTGAAGCCCTGATCAAAGCTATTTCATTAATGCCATCCACCCTCCTGCATGTTCAGGCCTCTCTTGCTCATAATCATTTTCACTCCATCCTTTCATCCCCAATTTGGTCTCCTTGTTCTTTTTGTTCCTTCCATTTCTGGCACATATTTCCTCTTTGTTAACTATCATTCTCTCCATATGTCTAAGCCATACATGCAGGCATGCAAGACATGTAGTAGGCATATAGTAATAGGGCTGCTGCTGTTGTTAAATCTTGTAGGTATTATAGGTAGGTAGGTAAGTCTCTCTTCTCTCTTCATTTGAATTCTAGAGATGGTTTAATGCTTATAGATTAATAATGGAAATGTTTTTATATTTAATGCCAATATTCTTTTCTTTTTAGAGCTTGTGTAGGGTTCATGAAGCTGGGAGTAGAACCTGACACTCTTCATGCCTTGATGCGGCTGTGCCTGAGAATGACAAGGGTTTGGGAGCATGCTTGTCTTTTTGCCAGCTTAGGTGGTATACGGACCTTGCTGTCTCTTACTGAGTCATCTGGATTCTGGGGCTTCCAAAATCTGGCAGCTTTGCTCATGAGACATGTACTAGAGGAGCCCACTACACTTCGATATACAATGGAAAAGGTCAGTGTCTGAATTTGTATAGTTATTTAAGATCCTCTTTACAATGGAACTTGCTTAAGTTTTCTGTTGAATATAGTTTAAAAGAAAACCGTACCTCTTTGATCTTTTTTATTACCAACTAGGCAAAGGTCTAAAGCCAAAGTTTATAGGATCTGAAGTAGCAAAAAAAAAAAAAAAAAAAAAAAAAAAAATGTAAAGATTCTGATTTTTTTTTTTCCAAATGTTTAGTAAACTGTGGAAAAAAGAAACCTTTTATTTGCATAGAAAAATAATGTATGTTTTTTGTTTCAAGTGTTGCTCTGTATTCTCAAGTATGAATATATTCAGTATGTCAGCAGTGTATGAATCTTTGGAATTTCAGTTCTTTGTATGTATATATGGTGTTAACAGTTATTTGGTACTTTGTTTCATCTCATTGTTTGAAATAATTATCTATGAATTGAAGAATAAAAAATTGCAGGTGGTAAGATCATCAGCAAGCAACAATACTATGTCAGGAGCAAAGGAACTACACTATCTGTTGCGCCTGCTGGCTCCAGCCGCCTGCCGTGACCCTCAGTTGTTCACAGAAATTACACAGCAGTGCCTTCGTATTGACCTTAATATGACTCTCAAGAGAAATCTTGTGTCAGCAAACAGTGAGTGCTGTGTACAATGATTCTTTTAAATGAAAGTGGAGCTTGGATGATTTTTGTACATTTTGTTTTCAATCTTCTTTTATTTTTTATTTATTAAAAAAAATAAAAGAAGATTGCAAACAAAATGTACAAAAATCATCTATATATGTATATATTTATTTATTTTATTTTTTATCATACTTTGTTGGTATCTCCTGCGTTATCGAGGTAGCACAAGGAAACAGACAAAAGAATGGCCCAACTCTTCCTCATACACATGTATATAAAGACACGTCCATACATGGACATATACATACTTAAACATTTCAACGGGAGACAGCGACAAAGCAAAATATATAATAATAAATATATGTATATGTCTGTGTATGTATACATTGAAATGTATAGGCATGTATATGTGCATGTGTTGGCGTTTATGTATATACATGTGTATGTGGGTGGATTTGGGCCATTCTTTCATCTGTTTCCTTGCGCTACCTCGTTAATGTGGGAGACAGCAACAAAGTATAATAATAGTAATAATATGTAGGTTTGCGGCAGGGGTGTGTGATGTCTCCATGGTTGTTTAATTTGTTTATGGATGGGGTTGTTAGGGAGGTGAATGCAAGAGTTTTGGAAAGAGGGGCAAGTATGAAGTCTGTTGTGGATGAGAGAGCTTGGGAAGTGAGTCAGTTGTTGTTCGCTGATGATACAGCGCTGGTGGCTGATTCATGTGAGAAACTGCAGAAGCTGGTGACTGAGTTTGGTAAAGTGTGTGAAAGAAGAAAGTTAAGAGTAAATGTGAATAAGAGCAAGGTTATTAGGTACAGTAGGGTTGAGGGTCAAGTCAATTGGGAGGTAAGTTTGAATGGAGAAAAACTGGAGGAAGTAAAGTGTTTTCGATATCTGGGAGTGGATCTGGCAGCGGATGGAACCATGGAAGCAGAAGTGGATCATAGGGTGGGGGAGGGGGCGAAAATTCTGGGAGCCTTGAAGAATGTGTGGAAGTCAAGAACATTATCTCGGAAAGCAAAAATGGGTATGTTTGAAGGAATAGTGGTTCCAACAATGTTGTATGGTTGCGAGGCGTGGGCTTTGGATAGAGTTGTGCGCAGGAGGGTGGATGTGCTGGAAATGAGATATTTGAGGACAATGTGTGGTGTGAGGTGGTTTGATCGAGTAAGTAACGTAAGGGTAAGAGAGATGTGTGGAAATAAAAAGAGTGTGGTTGAGAGAGCAGAAGAGGGTGTTTTGAAATGGTTTGGGCACATGGAGAGAATGAGTGAGGAAAGATTGACCAAGAGGATATATGTGTCGGAGGTGGAGGGAACGAGGAGAAGTGGGAGACCAAATTGGAGGTGGAAAGATGGAGTGAAAAAGATTTTGTGTGATCGGGGCCTGAACATGCAGGAGGGTGAAAGGAGGGCAAGGAATAGAGTGAATTGGATCGATGTGGTATACCGGGGTTGATGTGCTGTCAGTGGATTGAATCAGGGCATGTGAAGCATCTGGGGTAAACCATGGAAAGCTGTGTAGGTATGTATATTTGCGTGTGTGGACGTATGTATATACATGTGTATGGGGGTGGGTTGGGCCATTTCTTTCGTCTGTTTCCTTGCGCTACCTCGCAAACGCGGGAGACAGCGACAAAGCAAAAAAAAAAAAAAAAAATCTCTCTTACCCTTTCATTACGTACTCAATCAAACAACCTCACACCACATATTGTCCTGAAACATTTCGTTTCCAACACATCCAACCTCCTCCACACAACCCTATCTATAGCCCATGCCTCGCAACCATATAACATTGTTGAAACAACTAGGGAGTTGGGTGCTGAAAATCCTCTCCTCCGGTTTTTATAATTTTCCAGAAGAAGGAACAGAGAAGGGGGCCTAGTGAGGATATTCCCTGTAAGGTCAGTCCTCTGTTCTTAACGCTACCTCACTTACACGGGAAATGATGAGAATGTATTAAAAAAATATTCTTTTCTTTTAAACTATTCACCATTTCCCGCTTTAGCGAGGTAGCGTTAAGAACAGAGGACTGGTAATATATTTATTATTATTATTTTGCTTTGTCGCTGTCTCCTGCGTTAGCGAGGTAGTGCAAGGAAACAGACGAAAGAATGGCCCAACCCACCCACATACACATGTATATACATACATATGTATATACATATGTATCATTGTATCATTCATATTTTCATGTATCACTGCCACCAAGGTTATTTTAACTTTGATTAAAAGGAATTAAAGCCACATTAAACACTGAAAATAGTTCTGTAAATTACAGTTCTCGGTTCAAAAAATTTTAAAATACCAATATCAGCTAATGACCTTGTAGTTTGAGAATGATTTTGCTTTTACAGATTGCAGAATACTTTTGATCGTAAGGAAAATACAATATCATTTGATCGTTTTATGCTGGAGGAATTACAGAAAATTGTGTATGACTTAGACAGCAAACAAAGTCTAAAAAGGAAAGAAATACATGCAAAAATATAGGATATATAAATGAGTGAGCTAACATAACTTAGATTGCCATAGTATAGTTCTAAAGTTAATGATTATATCCATGGGGAGGGGTTGGAGGAGGAGCAGGTATGGTTGATCCTCTTGACATATATTCATTAATGACTCTTATCATTTTATGTGAAAGAATGCTTGTAAATGACATGTAGAACAAGTAAGCTCACTTAACTTTCATAGCCATGAGATAGCCCTAAAGATAATGCATAATATGCCCAGCAGGGGAGGTAGGGAAGGGGTGGAGCAATCATCATGACACACAGTCAGTAAATAACAATGATCACTGTTGATGGTTGTTTTTTTTTTTGCACACACCTGTTTAAGATGACATGTAATGGTAGGATGCAAAACTCTTGCGAGGAGTGTAAGAGCTTTACAAACATAGTGTTTTCTTTTTGCTTTTAGAATATAGTTTTGTATAGTTTTATTTGTTTATCAAATTCAGTAGGACATGTTTATAACTGAGCTATATTTTGTATCATTTGTAAAAGATTTTATTTGTATCCCATACAAAATAGGCTTTGATTGTGTGACATATTATTTTTTTGGAGGGATTGTTTGATGAATCCCCATATTTTGTGCTGATGATAGAAATATCAGGTTTAGCTTATCCATTACAGGTGAAGACAGCATTTTAATGAAGAGTGTTGGTGGGAAGAGTGTCATAAGTAGTACTGGAGGCAGCACCAGTGGCACTGGTACTACTGGGAGCTCCACTGTTGTCACTGGCATGACGTTGAGCTCAGAACCACAGCAGTTGATTCATGATCTTCTTGAAGCCCTCACAACTTTAGTAGATGACACTGATACTGTTAATGCATCTTCTGTTGCACCAAATTCTGCTGTGGCAGGTAGTACCACAGCCAACACTACTCCCACAGAGGAAAGAACTGCAGCAACAAGCAGTAGTTCACGCAGACAACTACATCTGTCTCGGTCCTCCTCAGCTAATGACATGGTTGTTCAAGAAACCGATGAACAGGTTAGAATAGTTGATGTGCTCTACTTTTTGTTAGCTATTTAGTACTGTATGAGTGCTCTAAAACCATCTATTTAATTGATATAGATTGAACAAGAACCATGAAGCATTTGAGTGTATTATCATTAATTTGTTTGCCTGTCTTTATCGAGCTTCTTGTCTTCTTTTCTTGTTCCTCCATCATAGTGCTTCAGCAAACTCATCTTTTTGTTTTTCTATTGAAAGCAAGTAGGTATGTTTAGGATCAAACACTTCCAGCAAGTCTTAATTTTTTCTAGCGTATGTATTAAATTTTCTGTGTTGGGTGACATTTGGAAGAATTTTTATGTTTGCTTTCACATACTGTTATACATAAAAGCTGCTAGCACTGGAAAATTAAGGTTTGAATTTGGCAATTGTATAAGTTGGTATGCATAACTGAAAAAGGTAGAGTAGGGAGGCAGATAAAAGACGAGGTAGGAGTATTTTGAACATGCATATGAAAATGAAGGAAGTGTGAAATGGCATTGAAGAATTGTGTTCCGTTGGAGAATTTGTCGCAGATAGAAAATTGCATTGCTGTAGTTAATTGAGATCGCAATAAATTACTTTGTTTTTTACCTGATCACATAATCGTATAGCCTTGCATCATAATGAACTGCTTTAGAAACTAATCCTATTTACATATTTCATCCCTTTCTGTTTCATGCTGCTGTTTTGTAACAACATAGTTATTACTATCATTACAGAGTCCAATGGAGAGTGATGCAAGTAAAGTGCCTGGAGTGGACAGTAAAGTCACCACAAGCGATAGTATTGATGATGCTGCTAAGAAGAAAAAACCTCTCCTGTCTAAGTCACTTATATGTAAACTTTTAGCAGAATTTGTCCGTTCTTATGCAGGTTGTGCAAAACTAGTCACTGAACATCATTATTCAGCAGGAGCTAATGAGAAAATTACTGAGGTGTGTGTTACATAATTTTCTTAAAGTACACTTAGGTCTTACTAATATTTTATTTATTTTTATTTTGCTTTGTCGCTGTCTCCCGCGTTTGCGAGGTAGCGCAAGGAAACAGACGAAAGAAATGGCCCAACCCACCCCCATGCACATGTATATACATACACGTCCACACACGCAAATATACATACCTATACATCTCAATGTACACATATATATACACACACAGACATATACATATATACACATGCACACAATTTATACTGTCTGCCTTCATTCATTCCCATCGCCACTTCGCCACACATGGAATAACATCCCCCTCCCCCCTCATGTGTGCGAGGTAGCGCTAGGAAAAGACAACAAAGGCCCCATTCCTTCACACTCAGTCTCTAGCTGTCATGTAATAATGCCCGAAACCACAGCTCCCTTTCCACATCCAGGCCCTACACAACTTTCCATGGTTTACCCCAGACACTTCACATGCCCTGATTCAATCCATTGACAGCAAGTCGACCCCGGTATACCACATCGATCCAATTCACTCTATCCCTTGCCTGCCTTTCACCCTCCTGCATGTTCAGGCCCTGATCACTCAAAATCTTTTTCACTCCATCTTTCCACCTCCAATTTGGTCTCCCACTTCTCCTCATTCCCTCCACCTCCAACACATATATCATCTTGGTCAATCTTTCCTCACTCATTCTCTCCATGTGCCCAAACCACTTCAAAACACCCTCTTGTGCTCTCTCAACCATGCTCTTTTTATTTCCACACATCTCTCTTACTAATATGTGTGTGTTTTACACAACAGTTTTTGTATTATCTTCTTGTACAATTGGGCTCTTACCTGAATGTGTTTGCAGGTGATGCAAAGTTCACGTGGATAGTGAAAAGTATGGAAGGTTACAACTTTCCATAAGGGGACTTTGACAGACTTCAAAGTTAGTATATTACATGGTTGATGAAGTTCACCATGAGTAAATATAAGTAAGAAGAATTGGTCTCAGAAAAAGAAGACCTCATTATGATTATTATCTTGCAGTAAACAAGTGGCAGGAATGTGTGTGAAGCAGGCTTTGGAGTCGACATTGCTCCTACCCTGTTGCCTGAATCTGCTAGGAAATATTAGAATAGCTTTCTGGCTCATGGGTAAGGAATTATTCAGCTAGTTGTTCACATCACACTTAAAGCCAGAAGTAGAGTATGCTTCTCAAGTTTGGTCACCACACATAAAGAAGCACAAAGAGTTAATAGAGAGGTTCCAGAGGAGAGCAGTGAAGAGTGTTCAAGAAAAGGGAAGAGTAAGAGGTGACCAGATCACAGCTTTAAGATTTTTAAACCAGATTGATGACATAGATAGTGATCATATCTTCAAGAGATATAGGGATGGAACAAATTAAGCAAGAAACATCATAAAAAAGAAATGAGGAAGTTCTTATTTTGTTTGAGTGGTGTATGAATGGTGTAATATGAAAGAAGACATGGTTAATGCAGACACCATGAGTAAAATTCCATTATCTGAGGCCATCAAAGGGATGGCCACAACAAAAGTGTCTACTTATCCCTGTCTTTACATGCCTCCCTTGCATACATCATTCCAAGTAATCTTCTACAATTTCTCTCCCTCCAGCATTCCTTTCCCTCACAGTACGAATGGATAATTGCAAGGAAGCAGAGACATTGTTTTTTTGTGAAGTCAGTTAGATGCCTGAAAACTGTTGAAGAAAATGTTAAGAATGCAGTTCTAATCAAAGGAAACTGTAAGGATGGAATTTATATTAATCTTAATAACAAAGGTAAAGCTTGAATAAAGATCATGTGAAAAAGATTTACATTTTGATGGAAACAGATTCAGCCACCATGAGGTAATACACCAGTCTTGCAATAACGTAGCCCTGCCTCTCTCTCTTTAAAACTGATATGAAAGTAATCCTTCAGAGTTTTGTAAAAATCACTGTAGAGTATAATCAAAAGAAATTTTGTATGCTTTGATAAATGGACTGTAAGAAGGAAAAGTTTTTATCAGTTACATAATTATGACCAGATTCAGCTCCATCATGAATACCAAAACCTCTTGAAACAAATGGTAAGAATGTACTCTTTAATGATATTGATAAACAAGTAAAGTTATGAACTTGTAAAATGTGATTAATAGAAAAGAAAGAGTTAGATATAATAATAAACCTTTATATGGACACTTTTCATCCCTTTCAATTGTCTGTATTATCTATATATCAATCTATCCATTTGATAAAGTGATAACGTGGAACATATCTCTGGTATAATTATTGTTAAAAAATAGAAGTTTTGGTGCACAAAAGGAGTTAAAAAAAAAATGTTATAGAAACTGTAGTGAGCACCATGCACTAGCTCTGCTTTTTGGCAAAATGGTAGGAGCAATAGATAGAGGAGCAATAGATATAAGGAGTAGGTAGGAACAATTAGGCAGGAGCGTTGGGTACAAACCTTTGGTAGAAGTAGTAGATAAGAACATTAGTTAGGGTCATTAGGTAGAAAGTGTTCGGTGGGAAGATTAGATGGGAGCCTCTGCAAACTCTGCACTAGTGTTGCCCTTTGTCATTGGCCTGGTTATGAGGACTATTTCCATGGTCATCCCTGTGAGGTACTTCCATATTGCAACAGGCATCAGAAGTATAGATAGATAAGAAACTGAAAATAATCTCGGCAAACAGTGATACAATATATGCATATTGTTGAAAGTAAACAGATGGTAGAATAAACCTTAATTGTCCAAGGGAATGGCTGAAAGTGATGATAAATGCATCTTTTTTTTTATTCATAGTAACAAAAGTGATTTTGAAGGTAATAAAACAGAAAATGTAAGAGTAGAGGGTGTTGTATTCATTATGGATGTCTGTGAACAATAGCCAGCCCCAGAAGGGCAGAAGGCATAGGTAAACGTATTTTAGATTTTATATATGAGTAGCTCAAAAAGTTTGTTTAGAAATGTTGAGACGTGAAAGTTCGTACTTAAGATAATTTAATGGCCTATTGAGTGGTTGATTTTCAATGTATTTATGTTTGGATCATTGTGAGGTGCCGAAGTGGCAATATATATATTTTAGTGCTATAGTTATTATAAAGGCAAGGGGATAAAGGTGAGTCTTCAAACTGCAGAGGTATTAGTTTGTTGAATGTACCTGGTAAGTTGTATAGGAGGGTATTGATTGAGAGGTGAGAGGGTAAAGGCATGTTCAGAACATCAGAATGGGGGAGCATTGTGGTTTCAGAAGTGGGAGAAAATGTTTGGATCAGGTGTTTGCTTTAAAGAGTGTGTGTGAGAAAAACATATTTATTTGTATGTGGCATTTAATGGGTTCGGATAAAGCATATGTTGAAGTTGAAAGAGATGCCTTGTAGAAGATCTTCAGAATATATGGTGTGGAAGGAAAGCTGCTAGAAGCAGTGAGAAGTTCTAAGAAAGGGTGTAAGGCATGTGTACGAGTTGGAAGTGAGGAGAGTGAATGGGTCTGAGTGAAGGTTGGTCTTTGACAGGGAAGTGTAATGTCACCATGATTGTTCAATTTGTTTATGGATGGAGTGGTGCAGGAGATGAATGTGAGAGTCTTCAAGAGAGGGGTGAGTATGCAGTCTGGAAGGGATGAGAGGATCAGGGAAGTGAGTCAGTTGTTGTCAACTGATTGTACAGCACTGGTGGCTGATTTGAGTGAGAAACTGCAGAAGTTGGTGGTTGAGTTTAGAAGAGTGTGCGATCAGAGAAAGTTGAGAGTAAATGTGAATAAAAGCAAGGTTATTAGGTTCAGCACAATTGAGGAACAAGATGGTTTACATGTAAGTTTGAATGGAGAAAAATTGGAGGAGGTGAAGTGTTTTAGGTATCTAAATCTGGGAGTGGACTCTGCAGCAATTGGAACCATGGAAGTGAAAGTGAATCATAGGGTGAGGGAAGGGGTGTTCTGGGAGCAATGGCAAATGTGTGGAAAGGTAGAACATTATCTTGTGCAAAAATGGGTATGTTTGAAGGAATAGTAGTTCCAACAGTATTATATGGTTGCTAGGCATGTGCAGAGGAGGATGGCTGTCTTAGAAATGAAATGTATGTAATATATGTATGTGTTTATATTTCATTTATTATTGATCAATTTTTTTTTTAGGATTGCTCAGCACTGGCGTACATGCTAGATCACCTTGTTTGTAGTTGTACAGCTTCAGATAAGGATACTGCTGGACATGTACGTGTGTTAATAGCTGCCCTTGCATCATGCAACCATGCCCCAGATGCTCAAACAATCCTGGTTGCAGAGGTGAGATTTTACTATTAAGTCTTCATATAATTGAGATTTTAAAGAATTGTTCAATATCAGTTTCTTTCCAATATGCCATTTCTTATTTTCAAAACAAAAAAGACATGCAAAGAATATGTCCAAACTCCAGTTTGACTGTGCTCCAGTATTCGTTCCATTATCCTTCTTTAATTTTTTTGTTTTATTTATGGTCCCTCCTTTCTCTAACCCAAGCTTAAGTTTTTTCTTTTACCATATTTATCAAGCATTCCAATTGTTTTTTTTTTTTCATACTATTTGCCATTTCCCGCGTTAGCGAGGTAGCGTTAAGAACAGAGAACTGGGCCTTAGAGGGAATATCCTCACCTGACCTCCTTCTCTGTTCCTTCTTTTGGAAAATTAAAAAAAAAAAAAAACAAGAAAGGGGAGGATTTCCAGCCACCCGCTCCCTCCCCTTTTAGTCGCCTTCTACGACACGCAGGGAATACGTGGGAAGTATTCTTTCTCCCCTATCCCCAATTGTTAGAAATACTTTATTCTGAATATTTTTTTTTTTTGAAATAGATTACCTTTTGAAAGATGGTCAGACCAACCTCCCATCATTTGGAATGCATCAGAGACTGCTTGTACAGGGTGTCCTGTACAAGCACTAAAAGTTTTGGTGCCATGTCCTGCAACTTAATGGCTGTACCAATGACAGCTTGCATGTGGGTGATACTCAGAACACCATTCAGTCATGGCATCACTGTAGGAGAAAGTACAATGTGTGTTGTGGTTTGCATAATTTAGCAGGATTCATATTACATTGCAATAGATTTCATTAAGACTTTAAAAGATTTGCTACTGAAATTCGAAATTGAATACATTGTAAGTCATCAGTTACAGTTAGTAAATGTTGAGGACAGAAAGTTTAGAGGTCTTCCTCAAATGTCCTGTAAACAGAGGAGAGCACCCAGCACTGATTGAATGTGAGCATGTGTGTACGGTTCTTTAACTGCTCTCTGCTTTATGCTAGTGTTTGGACTTGTGACTTTTGACTCCTTTTTAATGGATTTTCTTTTTTCTCTCTTCCTAGTAGAACTAGTGCTCTATAGAGTAGCACTAACCAGGCAATTAATGTACTGTCTATTGCCTGAATGCATTTTATGTAGATAATGTAAGTTCATCCTATTAGTTATGAACGTGAATAGTAAGTTCAGTCTATTAGTTATGAACATACAAGTAGATGATGCATGTGTGTGAAAATTGTAATTCATATTGTAACTTTACTAGGAGATGTTTCAGTTTGTAGAAAATAGTCTTCATTTTTTGCAGGTAAAAGCAGCACTGGGACGTGCAACAGTATTACTAGAGAGTGTGGAGAAGCATGGAAGAATCCAGGCACTTGTGGGGTTGATATGTACTATGATGGAGGCCTGTCCTTCTCAGTTAAATCAACCCCCCAATATGGGTTTCAAGCAGCAGCAACATGGGTAGGTAATCACTGTTTTGTCCCAAGTGTGATATTCTTTAATAAGCTGTACAAAGCATTTGAGTGAAAAAGGTTTTGAACGATCAGGGCCTGAACATGCAGGAGGTTGAAAGGCATGCAAGGAATAGAGTGAATTGGAACGATATGGTATACTGGGGTTGATGTGCTGTCGATGGATTGAACCAGGGCATGTGAAGCGTCTGGGGTAAACCATGGAAAGTTTTGTAGGGCCTGGATATGAAAAGGGAGCTGTGGTTTCAGTGCATTATACATGACAGCTGGAGATGAGTGTGAACGAATATGGCCTTTGTTGTATTTTCCTAGCACTACCTTTCGTGCGGGTGGAGGGGGTTGCTATTTCATGTGTAACAGGGTGGTGACAGGAATGGATGGAGGCAGCAAGTATGAATATGTGCATGTGCATATATGTCTGTGTATGTATATGTATGTATACATTGAAGTGTATAGGTGTGTATATGTGCGTGTGTGGGTGTGTATGTATATATATGTGTATGTGGGTGGGTTGGGCCATTCTTTTGTTCATTTCCTTGCACTATCTTGCTAACGCAGGAGACAGCGACAAAGTATAGTAAATATATATATATATATATATATATGTATGAATAACAAAGCATTTCCTTTTCATATAGATATGAAGCTGAAAAAATTAGCTGTTCACCATACATGTGAATCTTGAGCCTTGATCACAAAAGAAAAAAGTAAATGTATTGAAAATGAAGTGCCTTAGGATGATATGCAGTGAGAAGAGTTTATCGCATAAGGAGTAACAGTGTAAGAGATAGATGTAGTGTTGAGCACAGTTTGATGGGTATGGCCATTATGTTTTGAAATTGTGTGGACATATGGAGAGGGCGGGCCAAGAAAGAATGAATGAGAGGATCTTGTTGTCAGAAATGGAGAAAGCAACAGGGAGTACTTACCTCCTGTGGGTGCCTACAATGAGGCCACCTAGAGGGAGATGGAAGGATTGAGTGAAGGAGACTTTGGGAAATTAGGACCTGAACATTGAAGTTGTGAGAGCCATGTATGGGATAAAATGAATTCAGTCGGTGTGTTTTCTTAAGTCTTAGAAATATTGGATTAGGGCACATAAAGTGGTTGAGGTAAATGAGGAAGTAAGCTGTCGTTGTGGTTGATAGTTTCCTATTTCTCTTCATTATATTTGACTGTTAAAGAGTGATTATGTGTAATTAAGGCCATTGTTCATCTATTCCTGTCACAGCCTTATGATGACGGGAGAAAGAAATGCATAAAGAAGCATAAAAATCTTTGTACACCAAAGCCTCAGTTACGTTGAGGTTACATCACTTGACATCTATGTCAGCCTGAGTTCATTGTAACTTGAAGCCTTAAGGCTCTTGTTATGAGGCAGATCAGGTGATAACAGACCCTGCCTACTTAACACCAGAAGTTAAGACACCTTTGGTGAGGCTCTGTCAACATGGCAAAAAAGTACATTTTTGTCAAAGAACTTTTCACTTATCTCTTCACAGGAGCCCACTGTCCCTGCTATTGAGTACACTGCATCCTTGGGATGCAGTAGCCCCTGGAAAAAGGTGTCCTTGGGTAACGGTTGGCCCCTGTAGGAAAGGAGTCCTGAGATGATTATAAATGAATCAAAGAAATGATTAAGGGGTTTGGGAAGTTGCATTATTGACAAAGATTTTCCCAATCTGTTATGGGTGGATTATACTGCACCAGAAACAAATTAGGTGACTATCCTTATACAGTACTTCTCACTTTCATGATTTAGTATATTGAAAAGGAAGTGTACTAAAACATGGTGGATAAGGCAGGAGTGGGATGGTGTGGAGTTAGGGTTACTGAGAGGGAATGTACCTCTAGACTTACAAATCTTTACAAAAAGATTTTGCTCATTTCCATATCATTTAGTCTGTTTTTGAGCCCCAGCACCTTCCTCTGGACCTCATGCTGTTTTCTCTATCTCCAAATTACTTGCACTCCTTCCTTGCATATAATGCCCATATATCCCTCAGAACAGTTCTTGGCATCTAAATTTCCCCATCCTATCATTTGCTATCCTTTCTCACAAGCCTAACTTCCATCATTCACTTGCCACTTTTCTCTCACATTTAAGCTGGCTACCATAAATACTGCCTATTCCTCACTGACTTCCTTAACTTCATTTACTCTTTATCTTTTTCCATTCTACACCCAAACTCACCTGGTATCTCCTCATACAAGCCTCCTTTCCATGCTCACTCACTATCACCACTCATTCCACCCATATAATATCCTGTTTTTTGTAAACTTCTATAACCCTTCACCACTGCCTCCACCAATTGGTAGTCAGACATCCCACTAGTTGCCTCTCCGCACATTCATATTCAGGTTTCTCTACACACTTATTAATTAGTACATAATCCAGTAATGCCTGCTTTCCATCACCCCTACTTGCCCATATTTAATTAGTACATAATCCAGTAATGCCTGCTTTCCATCACCCCAACTTGCCCACATGTTCATATGCATGACCCCTTTTAAAACCAGGGATTCCTAATCACCGGTCCTTTTTCAGCACACAGCTCTACAAGCTGTTTACCATTTTCATTCACAACACTGGTCCCCCCACCATTTTTCCTCTCCTCCACATTACCAACTTCAGATCACCATCATTAGTCCTTGATCTGTTGCATCTAAATTGCTGACGCTTTGTTTTTTTTTTTCATGTGTTTGCTGGTCCCTGATAAGGTAGCATCAAGAACAGATGACATAGGCTTTGAAGCAAAATTCTCATTTATAAATGTTTAGTAATTTTTTACCGAATTTTGCAGAATGAACAATATGATAAGAGTGATGGTTCGCAAGGGCCTGGTGACGGACCTTGCTCGTATTCCTCACAGCCTTGATCTCTCTTCTCCCAACATGGCTGCTACCATCAATGCTGCCCTCAAGCCTCTAGAATTAGTGTCTCGTACAGTAAATTTACCATCACTTGTACCTACATCATCTTCAAAGAAAAAGAACACTCAGCATGATGATTCACAGCAACCAATTGGTAAGAATAGTTACAGCTTTCATATTATAGTTTTGACAGTAATATCCAGCTGCATCAGTAGAAGATGAATTGTTGTTTTTTTTAGTGTATACAGTATTTATATTTCTCAGGAACAGAGACGACTAACAGTGAGGCTACACGAGCACAAGGAGAAGATAATATAGAGGATACAGAAAATACTGAACATGATATATCTGGAACTGGAGAGAGCCTGGAACCAACTTCAGATGCTCATCCTAATGAGGTTAGTGTAGTGCTTTTTTCCTTTAATCAGAGAATGACAGAACTAGCATCTGTTATTTTGTGTATGATTTATGCAGTTTGCATGCCTGCATTTACATGTGTTTGCATGTGAGTATGCCTGCATGTATGTGTGTTTGTGTGTGCATGCAGACATTGATACATATTTCTACTGTATGGGGAAGGAGTTTTACACTAGTGGGGCCCCATCTCTTGAACATTGTCTTTAATAGTTTTTTATTTATTGTACATGTTGTCTGCTTGAACAACATCTTGAATCATTTTGTTACATGTTTTCACCACTCTTCTACAATAAAAGTACTTCTTCACATATTCTGAAACAACTTTCTTGCATAAGTTCATGTTTTGTCTTCTGGTTGTTCATTCCACACCTCTTGAAGAACTGTTCAATGTCCGAGAATCACAGAAGTATATAAGTTTGTTGTTTTGTTCATTCATTATTAGGATTGTCAGTATGTATGGATCGTGGTGAAATGTCTGAGGATTGGTAGAATGCATGTATAGGTCCAATGTATTTAGACAAGGGGACAAAGATGAGTATTTGAATTATAGAGGTATATGTGTCTTGAGTGTACCTGGCAAATAGTATGGAAGAATGGTGACTGAAAGGGTGGTAGCCTGCACAGAGCAAGTTTCGGGGGGAGCAGGAGTGGTTGAGGTTGTGTGCATCAGGGGATTTGCTATGAAGAGTATGTTTTTTTTTTTTTTTTTTTTTTTTTTTTTTTTTTTTTTTTATACTTTGTCGCTGTCTCCCGCGTTTGCGAGGTAGCGCAAGGAAGCAGACGAAAGAAATGGCCCAACCCCCCCCCCCCATACACATGTACATACACACGTCCACACACGCAAATATACATACCTACACAGCTTTCCATGGTTTACCCCAGACGCTTCACATGCCTTGCTTCAATCCACTGACAGCACGTCAACCCCTGTATACCACATGACTCCAATTCACTCTATTTCTTGCCCTCCTTTCACCCTCCTGCATGTTCAGGCCCCGATCACACAAAATCTTTTTCACTCCATCTTTCCACCTCCAATTTGGTCTCCCTCTTCTCCTCGTTCCCTCCACCTCCGACACATATATCCTCTTGGTCAATCTCTCCTCACTCATTCTCTCCATGTGCCCAAACCATTTCAAAACACCCTCTTCTGCTCTCTCAACCACGCTCTTTTTATTTCCACACATCTCTCTTACCCTTACGTTACTTACTCGATCAAACCACCTCACACCACACATTGTCCTCAAACATCTCATTTCCAGCACATCCATCCTCCTGCGCACATCTCTATCCATAGCCCACGCCTCGCAACCATACAACATTGTTGGAACCACTATTCCCTCAAACATACCCATTTTTGCTTTCCGAGATAATGTTCTCGACTTCCACACATTTTTCAAGGCTCCCAAATTTTTCGCCCCCTCCCCCACCCTATGATCCACTTCCGCTTCCATGGTTCCATCCGCTGACAGATCCACTCCCAGATATCTAAAACACTTCACTTCCTCCAGTTTTTCTCCATTCAAACTCACCTCCCAATTGACTTGACCCTCACCCCTACTGTACCTAATAACCTTGCTCTTATTCACATTTACTCTCAACTTTCTTCTTCCACACACTTTACCAAACTCAGTCACCAGCTTCTGCAGTTTCTCACATGAATCAGCCACCAGCGCTGTATCATCAGCGAACAACAACTGACTCACTTCCCAAGCTCTCTCATCCCCAACAGACTTCATACTTGCCCCTCTTTCCAGGACTCTTGCATTTACCTCCCTTACAACCCCATCCATAAACAAATTAAACAACCATGGAGACATCACACACCCCTGCCGCAAACCTACATTCACTGAGAACCAATCACTTTCCTCTCTTCCTACACGTACACATGCCTTACATCCTCGATAAAAACTTTTCACTGCTTCTAACAACTTGCCTCCCACACCATATATTCTTAATACCTTCCACAGAGCATGAAGAGTATGTATGAGAAATAATTAGAGAAACATTATTTGCATGTCGCATTTATGGATCTGGAGAAATTTTATGATAGGTTGGTAGAGATGCTTTGTGGAAAGATGTTATGAATATAAAGTGAATTAAAATGTTGTGTGATGGAAAGTATAATACATAAACAAGTACAAAGTAGCTATTTATGAAAGCTTAATTTTGAGAACTTATAGATGAGATGATAGTATTATAGAGAAGAAAGACATGACAAATGTAAGCTTTTCTTGAGGTCATGTGCATCAGGGGATTTGCTATGAAGAGTATGTATGAGAAATAATTAGCGAAACAGTATTCGTATGTAGCATTTATGGATCTGGAGAAATTTTATAATAGGATTGGTAGAGGTGCTTTTATGGAAAGAGGTTATGAATATAAAATGAATTAAAATGTTGTGTAATGGAAAGTATGGTACATAAACAGTACAGTGTAGCTTTTTATGGAGGCTTAATTTCAAAAACTTGTAAATAAGATGATAATGTTATAGAGAAGAAGGACATGACAAATGTAAGCTTTTCTTGAAGCCTGTGATTATGTATTTTCCCAGGATGGCACTTTGGTAGAAGGTGATGAGGCAGGACTAGAAGAGATTCTAGATCATCTTTTAGAAGATGGTGGCAGCGGAGGAGGTCGAACACAGCCTCATCGCGACTCTGTGACTGCCACGGTTACGTATGTTATAGATCGTGAAGCCCCCATGGACACTGATGACACTCTCCATGACTCCCGCATGGTTTCACATTCAGATAGCCAGGTTAGCACAACCAGTATTTTTATTCATTGTCAATTTTACCTAACCTTTTTGATTCTTCCTTATACATATTTACTTCCCTGTTGGCAGTACTGAACTTCATCTATATAAGGTTATGCTACAAGTGAAAAGTCATCTTCTGCAAAATTGTACAATATTGTCATCAGTGGACAAAAAGGAGTACAAACTCATTGAGGAATTATGATTCCAAAGAATTCCTTCATTTCCCTGCTGATGTGGGAGTTGTATGAAATGGGCCCTAGGCTAATTAATTAGATTAATTTTCCTGTTTAAAGCTTGAGTATGATTTGTTACATTTATGAATTGATAGTATAGCTCAACATATTTTTTGATGCAGGGAGCTATATGCTAAAAACTTTTGAAGAAAAGTTATTTATCTGAGGTTATTGTGGAAGAAGCTGACTGAATAGTGCTATTGCACTGTATTTTGCTCTTTACTTTGATTTATTTATTCATGATTTTTGATTGTATGGGGATGTTTCATTGATATAAACAAGTCTTCTTTGTTGCACCAAAATCAGAGCCCCCTATCCACAGCCAAGGCCCACTGACCTTTCTGTGTTTTTTCCAGACCACTTCATATTCCCTGGTTCAGCCCATTGACATTAAGTTCTCTTCTGTATACCACATATTATACTATGCCACACACCCTCCTGCATGTTCAGGCCTCAAACTTTCAAAGCATCTTTCCATCTTTCCACCACCCTTTGCATTTCACCATTCTTATTATTCCTTCCACTTCAGACATGAGTACCATCTTTAGTCATCCTTTCCATATATCCAAACCATCTTAGCACATCCTCTTTAGCTGTCCCTTACGTAATCTAACAACCAACCCTATCTCTACCAAATCATTTCTTGTTCAGTCAACCACACACACACACACACACACACACACACACACACACCACACATTGTCTTGTATATTTCATTTCCAACATATCCACCTTCTTTTCTACAATTTTGTGTTAAGACCCATGTCTCACATCCATACAGAACCATCTTTGCCCTCACCAACATTGAGTGCTCTTTTCATACATTTCTCAATGCACCCAGGACCCTTTCCCCTTCACCCACGCTATGGATCACTTAAACTCTCATGGTTCCATTGGGTGCCATACCCACTCTCAGGGATCAAAAACATTCACTTCCTCCATGTTCTTTTAAGTCAAACTCACACACCCAGTGTCCTTTCTGTCTCATGTTAATTATTTCCCTTGCGTTATGGTATGTAAACTTTACACAGTGATACAAGAGGACATGTGGAAGGTCATAAGGATGTTGGATGTTTGGACCTCCATCATAAATCACAGGAGGAGGATTTCTTCCTCCTCCCATGGTGAAATAAGTATAACAATGATACATTGGTATCATTTTTGATACCTATGTAATGAAAATGTTGTAGGAATAATGAATGAGTCTTGCAAAGTGAAATTAAAAGCAACACAAATAGAATGTGTGTGCATGTGTTTCAAAGTGTGATGTTAAACTGTAGAATATTATTGGATGTACGCTTTGTCTTATTATTCAAAATCTTCATCTGTTAATGAAGTAAAAAGGTTTAATACATTCCAGTTAATTCTGTGGTGAATGGCATTGTCCATATTGATTAAAGATGGCACATGCAGATGTTTCAGTCTTGAAACTCATGACCAGAAGTTGAAGGGTGAAATAATGATATTAATCCTATTACAGTTCTTGGATGAGGGTGAGGATGGGGGTAATGAAGAACATGAGGAGTCCTCATCTGAATCCTCAGAAGAAAGAGAAGAAGATGAGGCAGATGATGAAGACAATGATGAAGAGGTAGAAGAGGAAGAGGAGGAGGAAGAAGATGGTGGTGAGTAGACTAATGCTATGTGATTAGTATATTTTGATATGTAGAACTTAATGGGGTGGTGAGGGAGATAGATGCAAGAGTCTTAGAGTGGTAAGTATGCAAGCTGGGAAGGATGAGAGGGCTAGGGAAATGAGTCAGTTGTGTGCTGATGATACAGCACTGGTGGCAGATTCAAGATAGAAACTGCAGAAGTTGCTGACTGACTTTAGAAGAGTGTGAAAGGAGGAAGTTGTGAGTAAATGTGAATAAAAGCAAGATTGTTAGGTTTAGCAGGGTTAAGGGACAGGTGAGTTGGGCATGAGTTTGAATGAAAAAACATAGAGGAAGTGTTTTTGATGGCTGACAGTGGACATGGTTGCAAATAGAACCATGGAAGCAGAAGTGAGTCGGAGGGTTAGGGGTAAAGGTTTTGGGAGTGCTGAAGAATGTGTGGAAAGAGAGCGTACTGTGGGAAGGCAGAAATGGGTTGTTTGAAGGAATAGTAGTCCCAACAATATTATATGGATGCAAGGTTATAGATAAGGCTGTGGATGGTGGATGTGTTGAAAATGAAATGTTTGAGGACAGTTTGGTGTCAGGTGGTTTGATTGATTAAGTAATGAAAGGGTAATAGAGAGGTATGGTAATAAAGAGATTGAGAGAGCAGAAGATGGTGTGTAAAAATGGTTTGGACATATGGAGAGAATGAGTGAAGAATGGTTGACATAGAGGATATATGTATCAGAAGTGAATAGAAGAAGAATTGGTGGATCAAATTGGAGATGGATAGATGGAGTGAAAAGGATTTCACAGGTTTCATCCTTTGCTGTCATTCCAATAGTGTGTAAAAGTTCTGTAGATGCATCAGCACAACACACTGAAAAGTGCTGGCCTAATGCCTGAGTGTCAAATAGCTTACCACTGTGCATTCTTTATTGTTTATTTTCCTATATCAAAAAAATTAGTCACTGATAATTGTGTTCTAGAATAATAAATTTTTGCTAGATATGATCATTGTGATTATATGAGATTTTTTCAGGAAAGCAAAACTATAAAATTATGAACCCTACCAGTCAGATACAATGTTGCAAAGCTCAAAATGTTGCTGGCAACAGTGCCTTCACTTTTGCTTGAAAGTGTCCATAAGATCACTCTCCACATGACCTGAGGACCGATAATGATTCAGGATCGTATGCTTGTTCCTTGAAATCTGACGAAGTGCAACTCAGTCCCCTTCTCTGCCTACATATGAAATTATGATCTCACTGGCATGGCAGGAGGATGACTGACTTTTGGATGAAATTATATGTTCTGCCACTGCAGCCACCACCGAGCTTTAGCTCTCAGCCTTGAAATTGAGCCATGAAACTTGTTGCATAAATATCCTTCTAGAGGCATCACATAGCTTGTGTCAATATTCATTTGGAGATGGTATGCGGTTAAGAAGCTATGTTAATGTAATTATGCCTGTTTGAGGATCATTATCCTGATTATTATGAAATTATGTATTTGATTTATTTTGCACATTCCTGTCTTTGCCCAAATACCACTATATTCAGTAAACCAAATCAAAACAGAGTCTAGACTTTGAATACATATAAACTATAGAATTACACACTGTGGAAGTTTGATTTATTCTTATTTTAATGGGTATCACTGATATAACATGTATAATTCACAGGTCTCCTCGCAAACGCGGGAGACAGCGACAAAGCACAAAAAAAAAAAAAATCACAGGTGTTGTATATCTGTGTGGACTTTATGATTGAGCAACGATTTAAGTTGAATATGTTCTCAAAGAGTGGATGTGAGTGAATGAAAAAATTTTTTGGTTTGTTCATGGTGCTACGTCACTAATGCTAGAAATAGTGAACAATCCCATTAGCCTGATAATAAAGGAATTGTAATAGTCTGTTGATTGGAGGCACTACATTAAAGTATTAGTTAAGTGGAATAAAATAATTTGATATTTTCTAAATCAGCTGACGATGATGATGAAGATGAAGAGGAAGAAGAGGAAGGTTCTGTTTTTGATGAGGGATATGAAGATCTGGAGGAAGCCTTCATTCGCCTTCCAGGTGACCGCGACTCGGATGACATTCTCCTTTTACCTTCATACCAGCAGTATATCGACACAATAGATAATATCATATTTGGAGATCGAGTTGATCGAGTATCACTTCATCATCATAGCAACTCCCATGAGGATCCAACGTTTATGGCGTCCACACCCAACGCTAATCCAAGTGAGTTATTTTGAAAGAATTAATTCTCTCCATCCAGATTATTTATCAGAATCAGTGTGCTGTTTTTCCACTTCCATGTTATTAGAGAGGAGGGTGTGGGAAGAGAGGTCATTGTCTGTGTAGGAAAGATGTGTGTATTTGGTGGTATAGTAGTCTTGACAGTGCTGTATGGGTGTAAGATTTGGACCCTAAATGCAAAAGATTGGAAGAGGATGGATGTGTTGGAAATTCATTGCCTGAAGACAATATTTGATGTGAGGATTTTTGATTCTATAAGGAATGACAGTTAGTGAAAGGTATTATAGTAGTGAAGTATGATTAAGAGAACTGAAGAGAGTTCATTAAAGCAGTTTGGACATTTTGGAGTGGACAAGTGAAGAGAGACTGACTTACAAGATTGTATGTTGGATGTGGAGGGAGCAGTGATGAGAGAGAATGAGATGGAAGGAAGGAGTAAAAGAGACTGAATTACCAGGCTCTGAACATGCAGGAGAATGAGAGGTGTACATGGGATGTAGGAAATTGGAACAGTCTGCTGTACAGGTTGATGTACTGTCAGTGGGACGAGTCAGGACGTGAAGTGATTAGGGGTAATGATGAAAACGTGTTGCTTGGGTGGGGATGGTGGGCAATGATTTTGATACATTGTACATAACAGTTAAAGATTTGTTTGGGAAGCGATGAAGCTGCTCAGCATTTGATCCTAGTGCTTTCTCCCCATAACAGCTAATGGTGGACAAAAGAAAATATAGTATCTGTATCATTTATATTATTATTCTTACAGAAGTCCCCTGCCTGCTATGGGATTTATGGTCCTGGAAGACCCAGTTGTTAACAAGGTGCAGGGCCTGTCGGAAATAGATTGTATGAGGGAGTGCATCTTGAGAAACATGTCTTAAGCCCTATAATGAACTTGGCAAAGTTAGTCCCATAATGTGCAATAGATTTACCCTTCCAACCATCAAACTTCAGTGTTCAGGTTGCTTAAAATGATGCATATAACCTTACAGTTTTGAAGGCATTCACATATCAGTGAGAAAATCACTTCAGAACAATATTTCATCCACAGCTTTCTTTGTTGTAACATGTTGAAGCTTGGATATTTGAGCTTGATGCTTTAGAAGCTGCAAGGATTACCTATGGTGAGCATTATGCTCACCATTTGACTTGTATGTTAACATTCAGCATATCTCATTGCCACTTCACCTCATCGCTTTGTTTATCTTGCTTGATGTATAATGCTATTTTTTTCAGCAGCGACTCCTCTGGCATAGTTTACTGTTCTAGGGGTCCTAGTATAACATGAAAATATATTATTTTTTTTTTTATTATACTTTGTCGCTGTCTCCCGCGTTTGCGAGGTAGCGCAAGGAAACAGACGAAAGAAATGGCCCAACCCCCCCCATACACATGTATATACATACGTCCACACACGCAAATATACATACCTACACAGCTTTCCATGCCTTGATTCAATCCACTGACAGCACGTCAACCCCGGTATACCACATCGCTCCAATTCACTCTATTCCTTGCCCTCCTTTCACCCTCCTGCATGTTCAGGCCCCGATCACACAAAATCTTTTTCACTCCATCTTTCCACCTCCAATTTGGTCTCCCGCTTCTCCTTGTTCCCTCCACCTCCGACACATATATCCTCTTGGTCAATCTTTCCTCACTCATCCTCTCCATGTGCCCAAACCACTTCAAAACACCCTCTTCTGC